>NC_137771.1:28248259-28418259 GCF_963455305.1 Plecotus auritus | reverse complement strand
CAGTGGTTTAGGTTTTAAATATTCTGGGAAAAGCAATCAGGAACTATGCCTTAACCAAAATCAACAACTAGTTAGTAACCCAAATTCTAAAACCTTAAATTGATTGGAGTACTTTTCCTTTTCTTTTTGGTCTATTAAGATTACTATAACTCTCTAAAGATTAAAAAAAAAAAAATAACCTACTACTAGAATCTTAGGAAAATGTAAAAATATGTATCTTGTAATCTTAAGAAGACAAAGCATGGTTAATGACTATCTTGTTTATTTAGGGTGATTGGACCATTCAAAAGAATCAACCATACTACATTTGTAATAGTAATTCTAACTGCTGCAGGGGTCCTCAAACTTTTTAAACAGGGGGCCAGTTCACTGTCCCTCAGACCATTGGAGGGCCAGACTATAGTTTAAAAAAAAAAACTATGAACAAATTCCTATGCGCACTGCGGGCCCGGGACGAGTCGGCTACTAAACAGGACAGGCAGCGGCACCCGGCGGGCCGCATGTGGCCCGCGGGCCATAGTTTGAGGACGCCTGGAAAGGTATCTAATTAAATTTGCAATCAAACTTTAAATATTTTTAAAAATTAGTTTTTAAATTATTTTTTTTGTTTCTTAGATATATGCATTCCATTATTTAAGCCTTAAACACAATGCAAACAGTTCTGAATGCTCTGCTCTGCATATAAAAGCCTCTAGGACAGTGGTTCTCAACCTTTCTAATGCCACGACCCTTTAATACAGTTCCTCATGTTGTGGTGACCCCCAACCATAAAATTATTTTCGTTGCTACTTCCTAACTGTAATTTTGCTACTGTTATGAATCGTAATGTAAATATCTGTGTTTTCTGATGGTCTTAGGTGACCCTGCTAGCAGTTCTCAACCTGTGGGTCGTGACCCACAGGTTGAGAACCGCTGCTGTAGCGCCTAAGTTACAATTCAAGTATTGGAGCTCTACAGAGCCTAAGTTACAACCGCTGCTGTAGAGCTTAAGTCCAATTCAAGTATTGGACTTCATGTCATCAACTGCTAGCACAGTGCCTGTACTGCAGTTAATTTTCAATAAATGTTTTTAAAAGGAAGTAAAAATGACAATAATAATTATAAAAGCCCAACAAACAAATCAAACTGGTCTCCTTACCTGCTTTTTTTTTCCCCTTTTGACCTGGAACTGGTATTACGCTATCTTGGCCTTTCCTCATTAACATGGCAAGTGATGCATCATGAGCTCTGAACAGGTCCACAACCTCATGTAAGGCAACATCTGTTATTAGGTCACAGCTCAGGACCAGTACGTCTGTCTGTCAAATGGAAAAGGGGAAAGTCAGTATCACAAAGGACAATGGATTACCCAAATCAAGAAAAATTACATTGGCTGTGTGGGTGACAGTGGGCAGGACAAGGAGTAGGGGGTGGGGCTAAGAAAGAAAGAGATAATAGCACTCTTCAAATACTTGACAGTCTTCAGGAAGAACCAAATTTTACCTGAATAGCCCAAGACCAAAACTAAGAACAAACAGGTAAAATATGAACAGAAGTATTTTTGGTTTTCATATTAACTTATGTCTGTCAATCAGAGCTAGTAAAAAAAGAATAATTTTGTTAGGAAATGAATCATTAGAAATGCTTGGGCAGAACCTGGATTATTACTTGTAGTGATTAATTTATCTAACACTTACTGTGCACTTACTTTATGCTCAGCCAGGTCCTATTCTGGAACTTGGAGGAAACTTGGACTGTGTTATGTGCCATCCAGTTGGCTCAGACTCCTGGAGACCCTATGAATGAGTGATGTCCACAATGTCCTGTCCTCAATAACCCTGCTCAGCTCCTTTCGACTCATGCCTATGGCTTCCTTTATGGAGTCGACCCATCTCATATTTGGTCTTTCTCTTTTCCTGATACCTTCTATTTTTCCTAGCCTTTTCCTAAAAACCCTGCCTTTTCATGGTGAGCCTGAAGTAGGACAGCTTCAGTTTTGTCAGTTTTGCTTTCAGCAATGTTTCAGGTTTAATTTGCTGTAGGACCCACTTGTTTGTTTTTCTGGTGTCCAGGATATCCATAGCGCTCTTCTCTAACTCCATATTTCAAATGAATAGCTTTTTTCCCCTATCAGCCTTCTTCACAGTCCAACTTTTGCATCTATACATAGCAATTAGGAATACAAGGGTGTAGATAATCTTAGCCTTGGTTTCTAATGACAAATTACCACTTTTGGTGATCTTTCTGAGACTAGAAAGTATTAAATGTGATTGGCTAAGAAAAGCTATTGATATATTTTAAGCAAATTTCTACCTATACATTCTGTCATATTTTACCATAAATGCAGAAAACAAAAGTCCAAAAATAATTGGAAAACAAAATTCCTTAAATTGCAATTTAAGTCAACTACATCAATGTTTCTCAATAACACACCTACAGTTTCCCACAGGTACCTCAGAGAAAGGTTGTTTCCTATTGCCCTTTCTAAGTCAACCAAGGCAGCTCCTCTTTTATTAGTTTTATTGTCTAGGCTTCTGCATAAGCTTTGGTTTGGAAAACAGGTTCTGCTACTTTTAAAAGTCTGAAAAACATTGTACTAAATTATCCCAGATTTAAAAATAAAGTGAATATCTGTATTCATGGAAATTTTTGTAAGTGGTTCCAACTTTTCTAAGATTTTAATTTAAAATCAAGTTCCTGTGTTGGGTGGGAAAATGGATGATTTAAACTCATATTCTACTATTGCAAAGGGTTGTGTTTACTCAGAAAGTAAGGCTCAATGTTTAGGATGCCTTGTCTTACTGCCTGAAATTTCTTATTCTGAATACACATGCTCCTCAACTTAGGATGAATGGGGTTATGTCCATCGTAAGTTGAAAATATCATTAAGTTGAATATGCATTTAATACACCTAACCTACTGAACATTATAGTTTGGCCTAGCCTACCTTAAACTTGCTCAGAACACAATATCCAAAAAACACAGGTAACAGTACACTACAGAGTATTAGTTATTTGCCTTCATGACTGTATGCCTGACTGGGAGCTGTAGCTCCCTGCCCCAGCCCAGCATCATGAGAGAGTATCGTACCGCATATCGCTAGCCCAGGAAAAGATCAAAATTCAAAATTCTAAGTACAGTTTTTACTGAATGCTTATTGCTTTAGCACCAATGTAAAGTCAAAAAAATCATAAGAGAAATCATCATAAGTCAGGGACCATCTGTATAGAATCTGTACCAGAACCATCATTTCTTTTCCTACATATAACTCATTATTTACAGCATTTTGAAGGCCTTATCTTAAGATTAAGAAGTTCAAATTTGGATTTTTTTTTCTACCCTTCTGTTTCTCTATTAATTCTTAACTCTGAATGAAAAAAAAAAAAAAGAAGTCCCTAAAAACATTATCTTTTTAGGGGAAAAAATTTGCTATGCTCACCATCCAGGAACCACCAAACATTAACAAATCAGCCCACAGACATGCAAGCTAAGGAAGAAACAGACTGAAGAATCCTACTTATTTTTTTTAATATATTTTTATTGATTTCAGAGAGGAAGGGAGAGGGAGAGATAGAAACATCAATGATGAGAGAGAATCATTGATTGGCTGCCTCCTGCATGCCCTCCACTGGGGATTGAGCCCACAACCTGGGCATGTGCCCATGACCGAAATCGAAACCAGGACCCTTCAGTCCACAGGCTGATGCTCTATCCACTGAGTCAAACCAGCTAGGGCGAATCCTACTTCTTATAACAATGCTTAGAAAGACAGGGAGCTGGGCCATTACTAAAGACATGTCATTACAGAAGTTGCCCCATCCTATATAATAAAAGACTAATATGCAAATAGTCCGAACGGCGGAACAACCGAACAATCAGTCGCTATGACGTGCGCTGACCACCAGGGTGTGTGCGTGGAACATGGCGGGTGTTGGCTGCAGCGGGATGGTGGAGCAGGTGAGCGGGGATGCCAGACCAAGGTCGCTGGTCGCTGTCATCGGGGCAAGCCTCTGGTGGTTACTGAAAATTCTTTGCTCCCGCACGCCATGGTCCTGCCTGATGCTTGCACCTGCTGCTGGTGCCAGCCCCGCTTGCACCCACTGCTGGCGTCGGAGCTGCTGCTCACACCCACTGCCTGTGTCCAGCGCTGGCCCTGATCGCTCGGCGCCCTCAGCGCCTCAGCGGGTGCAAGCGGTGGCTGCCGGCCCTGATGGCCCCTGAGAGATTCTCCACCTCCCCCTGCTCCTGAGGGGTGATCAGGGCAGCAGCTGCTGCTCGCACCCACTGCTGGTGCCGGTCCCAATCGCTACGCGCCTTAGCAGGTATGAGTGTGGCTGGCGCCATCAGCGCGTGGGAGCGGTGGTGGTGGGAGCGGGGCTGCTGGCAGACAGGGGACCAGGGGATGCAGCAGGAGGAGCCGGGCGGTGGTGCAGAGGATGGGCCGAGACCCGCCCCTATGCCTACCACAGCCTCCTGGCCCACAGTTCCTTTCAAGGTGCACGAATTCGTGCACTAGGCCCCTAGTTTCATTATAATGAAAATGACAGTTTACTAAGGGAAAAAAATCTTTCTATTTTTCTAAGCTTCTCTAATAAGATGATTGAGATTTGCAAGCTGACTGTTCTTTAATAAATTCAATTTTAAAGTATACTCCAAAGTGAAGAAAATGACACCAATGCAGATGCCTCTTAATGGTGTCAATGTTGTCTTGGAAAATAACTGCTGTTATAATTCAATATCTGCAAAAAAATTAATCTGTCAGTATAGTGAGTGCCAAACAAGTCCTGCATAATTGTGAGTAGTCCACAAACTCATTTTACTCTTTGCTTTTAGATGACTTTTTGCTAAACTGAATGCAAAATTCCCAAGGAACATAAGGAACAGGCCCCTCTTCCCAATGTTTGGTTGCCATCTGTTCTCAGTGTGAAAAGAAAGGCACTGGTCTGAAAGGTCAGGGTCTGGGATACATATGGAGTGCCTTCTCCTGCCTTACAAGAATGCACCATGTAAGACTCACAGAGACCAAACACATTCCCATTCTCTTTGCAACTCCACCACTTCCAAAGGAAAGTCTTTGCTTTCTGATCAATGTACTTTGTTTCCAAAGCTGGAAATCCTAGAAGAAGAAATAAAAGTCTAAAGGAAAACTAAATAATCTTCACATCTTTGTAATACTATCCATTTTCCTTTACATTTATATAAGTCAGCGATTTTCAACCAGTGTGCCACAAGAGACACATCAATGTGCTGCAAGAATTTTTAAAGCATGCAATACCTTACTATTTAGTCAGGGACACTGACCTCTTCTTCCTCAGACAGGCAAATTTAAAAAATGACAATAGCTGTTTGCTGTGAATGAATCAAAATTATACCTATTTTCTTTTGTCAGATTGGCATAAAAAAATGTACTTTTTTGATGTGCCACAGAGTTTCAGTAATTAGTTTATGTGTGGATGAGATGAAAAATATTGAAAATCAGTTATAAGCTGTAAGAGGAAAGAAATTACTATTGTTTTGATTTTTATTCTACAAATGTAATGCCCAGTGTAGAAATGCAAATGTTCTTCTACTAACTGGAGTCCAGAGAGAAAAAGCTGAAAAACTGTTAAAACCAGAAGTGTGTGATCATAAGCAATGAATAAACAGACTGTTGGACTATAAAGCAAATGTACAGTATATCTGAAATGCAATTAACTTGAAAGTACTCCAGACACACCCGCCCTCAGCTGCCCTGTGTTTTGGGAGACCACTTCTTTTCTAACACCAACAGTATGCCTCTTCTTCTGCAGAGCCCAACTGGAATCCCTACAGACCTCCCTACTCACTATTTTAATAGTCCTCAGTATACTTTATCCCAAGCCTGCTCCTCTAGAGAAGCCGAGGCAGTGTCAAGGGCAGAAAGCACAGCTCTAAAGAACAGCAAATGTGTGTATTTTTGACAAAGTGGAAACATACAAGGTCTTCAAGGGAAGGCGGAAGACAGCACTTTAGTGTTTGGAGAAAATCAAGACACCCAGGAATTCAAATCTAAACTGCTGCCAGTTAGTCTTGGCTAAAGCAAACAAATTAAGCAGAGAAAACACAATTACCAAGTCAGGGCAAAGCCCAGAAATCTCTCATTACAGGAATATTTTCAATCAAGCCAAAAACCACTGAGTAAAACTAGAAGAAAAAAACAAAAATTAAATCAGAAAACCGGATGTATGTGTGTGTGGTGGTAATGGTACAGTGGGAGGTGGGGAGAGCTACTGGGAATAGCTTCTTTTCTTTTCCTGGCAGCTGTTCCATGACAGATTGTTATAAATAACACAATCTGGCAAATAATTTCCTACAGCAAGGAGAAAGGAAAACATACTTACTCCCCTGGAAAAAACTGTCAGGGCAAGGTAACTAACATGCTTTTACCCAACAGCACTTCTACAAACTATGGCTATAATCCAAATCACCACCCTGTAACTCCATCCCTGCCCACATGGAACTAATGAATTCAGTTACTTGGTTATGACTATGAATGGTCACAATTTACATTCTCCTATGTGGTCCAATCCCAATCCAATACCCAAGAGTAGTTTGTTTGGCGCTTTAATAAATACCAATGGTTAACTGCAAAAGATTCCCAGTCTGCACTCCCCAAAGTGTACAGTAAAGAGCCAACTGCCATTTTGTTTATACTGAGTTTGGGGCATTAGGTGCAGGATGGAATGACCAATTCAATCTATAACAAATGTGATAATCTTTAGGCTGAGTGCTAAATAGCCTTCCTGTGATCCTTAACTTAATCACAGTGTCACAACCATCTAGATCTGGAGTCAGAAATCTGGCCACAGTCTAGAACTGATGTCTTCCCTCTCTTGTCCAGTCCCCTACCCAACATCTCACTGGTCTCCAAGTCCTCCTCTTTTATCTCCAGTACCTTAGATCAGGCCTTGAAATATTTTCCCAGTCTCTTAACTGGTCTCTCTCTCACTCCAGTTTTCCCTTATTCTAATCCATATTCCTATTCCATACTCCTATTCCACTGCATATTTCATTTCCCTGCTAAAAGCCAGCCTAAAATAGTGTTCTCCAGGATTATGGGGAGGTAGAAGAGAGGAAATGGGGGGGGGGGGGGGAACAAAACAAAACATAGTGTTCTCCAAACATAAACAAATGTTGAACATATCCACTTTTTCCTCCTTACTTTTAAAATACATGAATCACTATAAATAATATAATATGCTCTTTATATAACACACAAGAATAGACATTTTATTTATTTATTTAAATACTAGAGGCCCAGTGCACAAAATTTGTGCATGGGGCGGGTGTCCCTCAGCCCAGCCTGCACCCTCTCCAATCCAGGACTGCTGGCTCCCAACTGCTTGTCTGCCTGCCTTCCTGATTGCCCCTAACCGCTTCTGCCTGCCAGCCTGATCACCCCCTAACCACTTCCCTGCCAGCCTGATTGATGCCTAACTGCTCCCCTGCCAGCCTGTTTTCCCCTAACTGCCCTCCCCTGCAGGCCTGGTCAACTCTAACTGCCATCCCCTACAGGCCTGGTCCCCCCAACTGCTCTCCCCTGCAGGCCTGGGTCCCCCCCAACTGCTCTCCCCTGCAGGTCTGGGTCCCTCCCAACTGCTTTTCCCTGCAGGCCTGGTCGCCCCTAACTTCCCTCCTCTGCCAGCTTGGTCACCCCTAACTGCCCTCCCCTGCAGGCTTGATTGCCCCCAATTGCCCTCCCTTGCAGGCCTGGTCCCTCCCAACTGCCCTCCCCTGCTGTGATCGCCCACAACTGCCCTCCCTTGCAGGCCTGTTCCCTCCCAACTGCCCTCCCTTGCTGGCCATCTTGTGGTAGGCCATCTTGTGTCCACATGGGGGCAGGATCTTTGACCACATGGGGGCAGCCATCTTGTGTGTTGGAGTGATGGTCAATTTGCATATTACTCTTTTATTAGATAGGATAGAGGCCTGGTGCACGGGTGGGGGCCAGCTGGTTTGCCCTGAAGGGTGTCCCGGATAAGGGTGGGGGTTCTCTTGGGGTGTGGGGCGGCCTGGGCAAGGGGCCTATGGTGGTTTGCAGGCCGGCCATGCCCCCTGGCGACCCAAGCGGAGGCCCTGGTATCTGGGGTTTATTTATCTTCTACAATTGAAACTTTGTAGCCTTAAGTGGAGGCCTGAGCTGGCCAGGGTGTGCGGAAAGCTTGGCTTCCTCCATTGCTGGGGGCAACCCTAGACTCCTGCTCTTTCCAGCTCCGTGGCTGCTGCCATTTCTGTTTGGATTTATGTATCTTCTATAATTGAAACTTTGTAGCCTTGAGTGGAGGCCTAGGCCGGCAAGGGCAGGCAGAAAGCTTGGCTTCCTCCATTGCCGGGGAAACCCAAGCCTCCCTCCTGTTCTCTGTGACCGTAGCCATCTTGGTTGGGTTTATTTGCATATTCGCTCCTGATTGGCTGGTGGGCGTGGCTTGTGGGTGTAGCTGAGTGGTGGTTAATTTGCATATTACTCTTTGATTAGATAGGATATTTTTATTGTTGATAGCATTATAGACACCTCCTATTTTCTCCCCCTTTCTCCTCTCCTAGCCCCTACTCAGACCTATTTTATTTTTTAATATATTTCTATTGATTTGAGAGAGGAAGGGAGAGGGAGAGAGATAGAAATGTCGATGATGAGAGTGAATCATTGATTGGCTGCCTCTTGCAGGCCCTCCACTGGGGATCAAACCTGCAACCCAGGCATTTGCCCTGACCGGAATCGAACAGTGACCTTCTGGATCATAGGTTGATGTTCCACCAGGTCGACATACACCGGTTGGGCAAGAACAGACATTTTAAAAAGAAGAGACAACATTAAAAGAACTAGAGATTCTAATATTTTCCTCTGTAGTCTATATTACACACACCCTGGCTTTGAGAACACTCCATTTTGGAGATCACTGATCCACAGGACTGAGTTCAAATTCCTTAAGATGACATTAAAGGTTTTCAAAATATGACTCCACCTACCTAATTCAGCCTTCTCTCCCACAATTTCCCCTCCATATAGCTAATGTTAACTTGCTAGAGTAAACTGCCAAGAATGCATACCCTATTCTCTCTTTCTACTCAGACACATTCATCTAGAGATGAAGTCTTTTCTTATTCATTACAGACCTTAAACCATTAAATTGGATTACATGGTTTCTTTCCCATCCAGACTTTGTGCTTCATAAGGAGCTCTTTCATCTTTGTATCCCCAGAGTTTAACCTAGTGCTGGCAAACAAGAATCAGTAAATGTCATCACTCTTCTTATTGCCTCCTCCTTGTTGGTAGTATTTAGTCTTTAGACTCAAAGACTAAAACATCCCATTTCAGATAATTAAAAACAGCGTACTTTCTGACAGAGCTGAGTGCCCCCTTCGTAGAGACTGTGACTATTCAGAGTTAGGAGAGGGGCTATAAAGGTAACTTTGCAGCTCCCTAAAGCAATGAGGTAGGGAATAAACCTGCTGCCTCCAAAGAAGAAAAAGGCAGAGAGGTCTGAAAGAAAAGAAATCAGATGCAACTGTCCTGGAGAGCATGGCTAGATTTATAATTTTTAAATGGAGGCTCATCATTTATAGTTCTAAAGTTTTCCTTTTTAAGTCAAGAATAGAGAAATTCTACTCACGTTTCCTGGGTGAATCTAAGAAGTAATTGAGAATGTGCTAATTTCTAACTCTGTTAAATGAGTTCTTTATAAAAATGATAGTCACATCTCTTGCAGGATGTAGATATCTGCAATTAATTTTAATCTTCAAATGTACTGATATTAATAGAGAAATAACAAAGGCTTTTTGTTCTCTCAAATCAAACCTTCACTTTGAAATAATTTACTATTCTGAATTTAAATTAAATAATTTCATTCTTTTTCTTTGGTCAGACATGAATACACCACAGGACAAAAATATTATTGTCCATTTCAAGACCATGGAACAATTATATATTTTCTGCCTGTAACTTGAATTTTTAAAAAAGTATTTTTTCTTTTAATCCTCATTTGAGCATATTTTTTCCATTGATTTTTAGAGAGAGTGGAAGGGAGGGAAGAAAGGAGGGGGAAGAGAGAGAGAGAGAGACATTAATGTGAGAGAGACACATCAATCACTTACTCTCCCCCCACCGCTGTCCCCACATGCACCCCAACTGCAACCCAGGCATGTACCCTTGACTGGGACTCAAACCCTAGACCCTTTGGTGCACAGGCTGACACTCTAAACGCTGAGCAACACTAGCCAGGGCTTGAATTTTAATTATATCCTTAATTATGACATGGAAATATTGTCCAGTTTACTTGGAAACCAGAAAGCTTGGGAGAAGATCAGCAGAGGGTAGTTAGGGACTATGACAGCCGTGGGCAAACTACGGCCCGCGGGCCGGATCCGGCCCGTTCCGCTGTTCTATCCGGCCGTGGAGCCGAAAGAGCGGAGGGTTCTCTTGCTCTCCCCTCCGCTCCTTCACCAGCAGCAGTGTTAACATGGCAACGTCGGGAAACACGGCCGCAGCTCCTTCTTCTGAGTGGGCGGATTTATATTCCATTCAGTGGAAGGAACAACCTCTCAGTCTTCCAGAGGCTCCTTGTAATGCCCGCGGACGCATCTCCCGACATCACCCTGGGAATGCGTAGACACGTTATCGTGGTGATGTAGGGAGACACGCCCCTGGAGAGCACAGTATCAGAGCCTTTCTGAGGTAAGATTAAGAGCTCTACTCAAACACAATTTTTTCCTGTTCCCACATTCTGTACATCACAATGACTTGTTAATAAAACAACAAAGACTTT
This sequence comes from Plecotus auritus, assembly GCF_963455305.1. NCBI lineage: Eukaryota > Metazoa > Chordata > Mammalia > Chiroptera > Vespertilionidae > Plecotus > Plecotus auritus. Next base: position 28,407,499 of record NC_137771.1, on the reverse strand, counting down.
CAGCTTTTAGTCACTTCAACTGGTGGCCTGTCCTTTGTCAAAAAACCCTGAAACAGCACCAGAAGAGGTGCAACTGGAACTCATCGATCTTCAGTCTGACTTTGTCCTAAAGGAGAAATTCAGCTCTCTTGAACTAAGAGACTTTTATGCTTCACTTAATGAAGCCACTTTTCCAAACATCCGGAGGATGGCACAGAAGATACTGGTGCTGTTTGGGTCAACCTATGTTTGTGAGCAGACATTTAGCGTCATGAACATCAACAAAGCCCCTCACAGATCCAGCTTAACTGACGAACACCTCAGATCTATCCTGAGAATAGTCACAACAAAACTAACTCCAGACTTTGATGCATTAGCTAAAAAAGGAGACCAACAACACTGTTCCCACTGAAGTTGATGTTTTAAAGACCAAAAACCTTTCAACCCAGTCTCCATTGCCATCTACATCTACGTCCCAGGCATAATTTGGAAGTTGCACTAAAGAAAATGTTTAATTTACTGTTTACACATTTTGTTCTTTTCTATTTGTTTTAGTTTTAAATTATTTTATTATATTTAAGTTTAATTTGAAAGGCTTGTGTACCTTTCCTTTGTTAGGCAATTTTTTTTTTTTTTTAAATATATATATTTTATTGATTTTTTACAGAGAGGAAGGGAGAGGGATAGAGAGTCAGAAACATTGATGAGAGAGAAACATCAATCAGCTGCCTCCTGCACACCTCTTACTGGGGATGTGCCCGCAACCAAGGTACATGCCCTTGACCGGAATCGAACCTGGGACCTTTCAGTTCACAGGCCGATGCTCTATCCACTGAGCCAAACCGGTTAGGGCTTGTTAGGCAATTTTATTTTGCCTTTGCCATCTTCAATATAAGGTATGTTATTGTGCTATTATTCCTCCATTTTTTGAAGTTTCAAATTATAATAATTAGTGTTTACGTTCTTCTTGTTAAAATGTTTGAAATGAATAAAACTATTGAAATAAAAAAAAAAAGACCATACCCTTTTATGTAATGATGTTTACTTTGAATTTATATTAGTTCACACAAACACTCTATCCATGCTTTTGTTCCGGCCCTCCGGTCCAGTTTAAGAACCCATTGTGGCCCTCGAGTCAAAAAGTTTGCCCACCCCTGGACTATGACAAAGAAAAGTTTATAACAACATGAGAAAAAGACAACTAACAAGTTATAAAGAAAACTAAACTAAAATCAGGGTTTTATTAGCCCCCCAAAGCAACTTCTAAGATTGGGTATGTTTTCTTTTCCTATTAATTCCACATGTGACTTTAAATGTCACTCCCTCCTTGGGTCTCAGTTTCCTCATCTATAAGATAAGAGGGATGCACTATCTCTGAAGTCATTTATGACATAAGACTGGGGAGGGAGCAGTTAAAATAAAGAAGGCTGGTTAAAAGATCCCTCTTTTCCACCTATGCAACACAACTATTGCACAGGTCCCGCCCTCTGCAGTAGTCTGAAGAGAAAAAAATAGAGGATATCTGAATTAGGAAAGAATAATCACAGTTGGGAGTAGGGAGAGGAGATGCACCTTACTGAAAAGGGAGAAGTTACACAGGAATCTGAGATACCCCGATCCACACTCATTTCCTAGAATGCCAGCAGCCGGTCCTTACCTTTCAGAAAGGAGAATTTAATATTTTCTCTGGGCAATCTGAGAGAGAAAAAAACCTAAAGATGCAGATATAAGAGATTCCTCCCCTCCCCCTGCCAAAAGAGCCTAACCACATCACCATATCACCCTAAAGTGAAGCTCACAGTCAACATGCCCAATCCATATGTAAAACTTGAGCAAAAAGATAGAGAAAAGAAAATATGAGAGGAAAGATAAGAAAATTAGAGGACCAGTCCAAGAAATCCATTATCAGAATAAGTTTTCAGAAAAAAAAATAAACACAGATAAGAATCATCATCAACAAAATGATTTCTCTAAACTGAAGGACACAAATATCCAAATTGAAAGGGTTCACTGAGTGGAGAGCTCACACGGATAAAACAGATTCATATGAAAGCACCTCATCATGAAATTTCAGAAAACTTGAAATTTTTCTGAAAGAGAAAGATGCTATAAATTTCCAAGAAAAAAGTTGGTTACAAACAAAAGATTAGTAATCAAAGGTAGGGGAGGGTGGGGGTAAGGGGGAGAGATCAACCAAAGGACTTATATACATGCATATAAGCCTAATCAATGGACACAGACAACAGGGGTGTGGGGGCATGAATGGGAGGTGGGGGGTAATGGGGGAATAAGGACACATATGTAATACCTTAATCAATAAAGAAATTAAAAATAAAAGATTAGTAATCACAAAAGTTTAGGACTTCTCAACAACACTTGAAGTTAAAGACAATGGAGCAATGCTTTCAAAATTGTTAGGTACCTACCAGCTTTCCAACTGAGAATTCTGTGTCTAGTCAAATTATGCATCAAGTATGAGTTGAGAGTAGATTTTTCCAGGCATGCAATGTCTCAAACACTTTTGTCAGGAAGCTCTAATAGTGGTTCTAAAACTTTCTAATGCCGCCACCCTTTAATACAGTTCCTCATGTTGTGGTGATCCCCAACCATAAAATTATTTTCGTTGCTACTTCATAACTGTAATTTTGCTACTGTTATGAATCGTAATGTAAATATCTGTGTTTTCCAATGGTCTTAGGCGACCCTGCTAGCGGTTCTCAACCTGTGGGTCGCGACCATCGGAAAACACAGATATTTACATTACGATTCATTAACAGTAGCAAAATTATAGTTATGAGTAGCAACGAAAATAATTTTATGGTTGCGGGTCACCACAACATGAGGAACTGTATTAAAGGGTCGCGGCATTAGAAAGGTTGAGAACCACTGCTCTAGTATGTTTCCCATAAAAACAAGGGCAGAAGCTAAGAAAAAGAAAAATGTGGCTTCTAGGAAACAGGACCTGAAACTGAAGAAAAGAGGCAAAATGAATCCTCATGATGGTGAAGGGAGATGACATAATGACAGCTGTGGACCAGGCATGGAAGGCAATCACTATAGGTAGGATTATGTCAGAGGCTCTGGGAGAATTATGTCAGAACTTCTTTAGGAAGATATAATTGATAGAATAGCTGATGAGTCTAAATATCTCAAGAGGAGATTAGACAACTTAGTGAAAAGGTTGGGGATGATTTAATTTATTTCTTTTCCCACAGTCTTGTGCAGGGAGATGATGATATAACAAATAATTTTAATCCTCTGTACAAGTACAAAAAATGGAACCTAATCTAATCTTAGAAAGTCAGGGAAAACTTTTTGGAGCAGATGATACCCAAGTTAAGAGCTGAAAAAACATTGGGTAGCTACAGGCTACTTCAAATGAACACTCTGGTTACAATGACAGAATGCTTACTGACTTCCCACAAATTGTGTGGTCCATTCCACTCGTCAGGCTGTAGTGTTACCTTATTATTCAGAGCAGGATAGGGGCCCAACCAAGAGTTTCCAAAAATCGAAGTCATGTGGGCTGCTTGTCACTCAGAGATAGAGTTTGTGATGGCAGCCTGGGTTTTCTACCTAGCTATCACATCTCTGTCCTACCCTGTATCCTTTCATACCATAAAAGTGTCCCTATAGACAAAGGAAAGTGACTCAAAACAATCAGGCTCACCCAGAGCTTACAAGTTTTCTGGCTACCAAATGCAGTATAGAGCTGCAGAAATACTATCCCAAAGACCAGAGTTCCAACAAGTTGCAGTCTGTGAGAGGTTAAGATGAAAACACTTCAAGCTTGTGCATACATACACTTGGTTAGTACAGTCAATAGAAAAGCTCCATTGAGATTTTGGGGGGAGGGGGGGAGGAGAAGTTTCAAAAACTCCCTCATTCATCTTGTTAACTTGTTTCTTCTATAACTGCTGGGCTTTTCACTATGCCACCAGCAGGCTCAAAGAAAGTGTCATAGGGGATATACGGAGGCCCTCCTAGGCAACCACAGCCCACCAAAGCAGTCTTAAGAAAAAAGCTGCCACTTAAAAAAGTCTTCAAGCAAGTTGGGACCAAGTTCTCAGATCTTCACTTGACCAAATTGCACTCCTTTTCAAGCAGATAGTAATCTGCCAAAAACAAGTCTCTGGGCAAAATGAAAGTTTCCAGGAAAGAAGGAGAGATTTGTAATTTGATAAAGACATCAAACACTCAACTGAAAAGAACTTGCACTTAGCTTTTTGAACATCTAAAAATAGCACGTATGCTCAATCTTCCTAACATGCTGTCTCTGGGATGGGGATTTCATAGGCATAGTTTGCTCTCTGTTGTAGCATGTTAGCTGTTTCATAAGACAGATAACAATAGTTCTTTTCCTACATCAAAGGATTTAAATAACTAAACCTCTAACTAATGTGTTGATATCATTATCCCTATTTTCTTGGTTGTGAAACTGAGGCAAAGGATAAATGAGGCTTCCCTGAGGCTAAAGAAAGATTTCTGTCTAGATTAAATAAAAAATTATTAGCTTCACAATCTCTAAATTAAGAGAAGCCATGAGACCTGCAATATAAGATAAGTGCTTTAACTATAGACCACAGAATAGACTATAAATTTAGTCTACTGAGGCCTCTTAATATACCTCAGTAACCTATTCTCAAAACATTTATCTAAAGAATAATCACATTGTTTCTAAAGCACAAATGGCTGATTACCTCAGCCAATCAGAGGAGCATGTAATGTGGATGTGTCAGGTTCAATGTGCAAGGAGTCAGCCAGCACTGCTTTGTGCCCATCACAGACTGCATCCCTTTCCTCTTGCTCAAGAAGAGCCAAGCTTCTTGCTCATATGGCTCTAGCAGTATAGAAAGTCTTCCTACAACAATGGATCTACCTCCACTTAGAGGAAGATATCAACAACCAACAGCTGTCCACTTGTAAGACAAGGATACTGCATAGTTCTCTGAGTCTTGTTAGATTTGCTAATTTTAAAATGTTTTATACATTTCCCAAAAAATATTTAATTAAGAGTTCTATAGGTACTAAGAATTGCATATGTTAAAAGAGTTCTGCCCTAACTGGTTTGGTTCAGTGGATGGAGCATTGGCCTGCGGACTCAAGGGTCCCAGGTTCGATTCCAGTCAAGGGCATGTACCTTGGTTGTGGGCACATTCCCAGTGGGGAGTGTGCAGGAGGCAACTGATTGATGTTTCTCTCTCATCGATGTTTCTGACTCTCTCTCTCTCCCCCTTCCTCTCTGTAAAAAATCAATAAAATATATTTTTAAAAAAAGTTCTATATATAGAGTGGGGCAAAAGTAGGTTTATAGTTGTTCATATGGAAAATAATCCTATCTAATAAAAGAGTAATATGCAAATCAACCATCACTCTGCTACACACAAGCCACGCCCACCAGCCAAACAGGAGCAAGTATGCAAATTAACCCAACCATGATGGCTGCGGCCACAGAGTGAGCAGGAGGCTTGGGTTTCCCTGGCAATGGAGGAAGCCAAGCTTTCCACACACCCTGGCAGGCCCAGGCCCCCACTCAAGGCTACAAAGTTTCAATTATAGAAGATAAATAAATCCCAACAAAAATGGCTGTGGCCACGGAGCAAGCAAGAGGCTTGGCTCCGCTCAAGGCTACAAAGTTTCAATTATAGAAGATAAATAAATCCCAGATACCAGGGCCTCCGCTTGGGTTGCCGGGGGGTGTGGCCGGCCTGCAAACCACCACAGGCCCCTCGCCCAGGCCGCCCCATGCCACAAGGGAACCCCCACCCTGATTCGGGACACCCTTCAGGGCAAACCACCTGGCCCCCACCCGTGCACCAGGCCTCTATGTTACCTAATAAAAGAGTAATATGCAAATTAACCATCACTCCAACACACAAGATGGCTGCCCCAATATGGTCAAAGATGGCTGCCCCCATGTGGATACAAGATGGCCTCCACAAGATGGCCAGCAAGGGAGGGCAGTTGGGAGGGACCAGGCCTGCAAGGGAGGGCAGTTGAGGGCGATCAAGCCTGCAGGGGAGGGCAGTTAGGTGTGACCAGGCCGGCAGAGGAGGAAAGTTGGGGGTGACTGGGCCTGCAGGGAAGGGCCGTTGGGGGGGACCCAGGCCTGCAGGGGAGGGCAGTTAGGGGTGACCAGGCCTGCAGGGGAGGGCAGTTAGGGGTGACCAGGCCTGCAGGGGAGGGCAGTAAGGGGAAAACAGGCTGGCAGGGGAGCAGTTAGGCATCAATCAGGCTGGCAGGGGAGTGGTTAGGGGGTGATCAGGCTGGCAGGCAGAAGCAGTTAGGGGCAATCAGGAAGGCAGACAGGAGAGCAGTTGGGAGCCAGCAGTCCTGGATTGTGAGAGGGATGTCCGACTGCCCGTTTAGGCCCGATCCCGGTAGGATCGGGCCTAAACGGGCAGTCGGACATCCCTCGAGGGGTCCCAGATTGGAGAGGGTGTAGGCTGGGCTGAGGGACACACCCCCCATGCACAAATTTTGTGCACCGGCCCTCTAGTAGAATAAATAATAATAATCAAGAATAAACAGTTTCACATACTCACAACTGTAAACTTACTTTGACCCACCCTGTATACATACAACTATCTAATGTACACAAAAAATTTGCATAAACATGAACCCTACAGACTCACAAAGAGAAGAAAAAAGTAATTTTGAAATATTAGACCAACTACACCTGTTCTTAAAGTCAAGAATCTATATATATAAAAACCTAATATGCAAAGTGTCCCCTCAGGAGTTCAACTGACCAGGAGTTGGATTGCTTGCTATGTTGTGCACCGACCACCAGGGGGCGGGGCGGAATTAAGCAGGCCCCAGCCCACAGCCAGCAGCTACTAAGGACCCTACCCGTGCACGAATTTTGTGCACTGGGCCTCTAGTAGATTATAAGGACTACTGATGCTTGTCTTTTAGAGGCAACATGATAGAGTGAAAAACCCATGGGCATTTGAGATGCACAAATGCATCTCATAACCCAGGACTGGATTCTAGCTCTGACACAACACCTAACCAAGTATGGGATTTGGGACAGGTTATTTAAACTCTATGAGTGTCAGGTTTCTCAACTGCAAAATAAAATAATACCATCTACCTTTTAAGGTTGCTGTCAGGATAAAAATAATCTACAAAGCCAGACACACACAGTAAATATGATATTCCAGGTAACTCCAAGGAAAATAAAATTTATATCCTCATAATCAGCTAACAACTTAACTCCCTACTTTAGGGTAGTATCTAAGAACAGAAACTAATGTTCTGAAGTACATTCATTATTTTTTCAAATGTACTAATTTATGAAGCTCTTGCAAATTTAAGTATCCTCAGAAGTGCTCAACTGGCTATAGATAAAGATCTTGTGTGAGTAATCAGCTATTACTGCAAAGCAGGTCTCTAATGCTTTTCAATTTCATTTTCATCTGCCTTTCTGTTCTCCCCCCAATTGTTCAACCTCTCAATAAAATAACAAATTACACATTAAATGTATATAATTCAGGCTGTCACTCAAAAAGAAAAGACTACCAATAAAGTTATTTAATTGATATGTTTTATTTTTCAATATATCTCGAAGAAATATAGACCTATTTAAAGGTATATACTTACACTGACTGAAGCCTTCAGATGACACAATTTGGAGCTGAAAATATTCCTTCATATCTCAGCTTTGTAGTAATTCTTCAACTGTTAAAGTACAGGACCTACCATCATTTTTATGTTTTTTCCTGGAGCTATTCTATTCCCTTCACATTATGAATAACTATTCCTACATATCGCTCCACCATCACAAATTCCAATTCTTTCTTTTAAGACTCAGAAAGTGACATTTATGAAGCAGTCCAAACGATGTTTCCTGATACTCCTCTAGAGGGAACACAGGACTCTTCTAACTTTACCATGCATGCCCCTAACCTCAGATAAAAATTCAATGTCCCCTGAAACATGTGTCATCTGGCTATACCTGCCAACATTATTCTACTAATCCATTGATTACTCAATGCATTTACTGAGACTTTGGCACCTAATGCATAGTCTTTCTTTCCACCTAAACTTTAGGCAAGTTACTCAAGCTCTATGAGCCCTATCCTTCTCATCTGTGAAATGTGGATAAAGATAGTATCTACCTGAGTGTAGTTGGAGGATTAAATGAAATAATGTACATTAAGTATCTAGCATGTAGGCTAATGGTGTTGGAAAAGTGGTGAACTAAGAACCCCAAAATTCTGTTATGAACACCTAAAAACTTTGAATAAGACATAAGACATTACTGCAAATATATTCAAACTTATAAGAAAGAAAAGGAAGCTGAAACCGGTTTGGCTCAGTGGATAGAGCGTCGGCCTGCGGACTGAAAGGTCCCAGGTTCGATTCTGGTCAAGGGCATGTACCTTGGTTGCGGGCACATCCCCAGTAGGAGGTGTGCAGGAGGCAGCTGATCGATGTTTCTCTCTCATCGATGTTTCTAACTATCCCTCTCTCTTCCTCTCTGTAAAAAAAAATCAATAAAATATATTTAGAGAGAGAAACCAAGATGGCGGCATAGGTAAGCACCTAAACTGCTGCCTCGCACAACTATTTCAAAACTACAACTAAAAGACAGAACGGACACCATCCAGAACCACAGGAAAGCTGGCTGAGTGAAAATTCTACAACTAGAAGGAAAGAGAAAAGCTCACAGAGAATTGGAGGTACGGCAAAGGGTCTTTGTGCGCGCAGAGAGGAAGGGCGGCTGAGAGCCTGGCTGACTTTCTCTGGCGGAAGGGGGAAGGAAGCCCCCGACCGCACTGAACCTCAGTTCTGACTGCACTGAACCCCAGTTCCGGGTGAGCCTCTGGGGACCCACGCTCTTATGGGGGGGAGTCTGGACTCTCGGGCGGAGACTCAGGAGCCGGGGAAGGCAGAGGTCTGAAGACGCGTGCGTGCCAGTGCGCACAAAGGCAGCGGAGGTTGCCACAGGCTTTCCCTAGTGGAAGGGAGTCAGAGGCTCCTGACTGCACTGAGCCCCAGTTCTGACTGCACTGAACCCCGGTTCCAGGCGAGCCCCTGGGGACCCACGCTCTTGTGGGGGGAGTCTGGACTCTCAGGCGGAGACTCGGGAGCTGGGGAAGGCAGAGGTCTACGAGTGCGCGCAAGGGCAAGGCTAAGGGGAAGCCAAGACTGTCTGCTCCGCCCTGAGACTCCACCCCATCCAAGCTGAGCACAGAGGCTATTGCAATTTGGCAAGTCTAATCCTATAAGGCTGTCTCCAGCACCGAACTTCTCCTAGCATAGACACAACTGATCCTTACAGCCAACTGGCCTGGAGGTCAATTCCTCCCAGTGATACCAACAGCAATCAAGACTTCATTACAACAAGGCTGTACACACAGTCCACAAAGGGGTGCACCAAGAGTGTCCACCTCAGGTTAACTGGGAAGGCCGACCCACTGGGCCATAGGAAACCTAGCACACAAATTTACCCTACCAACTCAGGGAAGCAGTGAAAATGCGGCATCAAAGAAACAGATCACAAACGAAAGAAATGGAGGAAAACAAACGACTGGATATAGAATTCAAAACCACGGTTATAAGGCTTTTCAAGAATATCCTAGAAAAGGCCGATAAATATAACGAGACCCTCGAAGATATGAAAAAGGACCAACTAGAAATTAAACATACACTGACTGAAATAAAAAATATTATACAGAGACCCAAAAACAGACTAGAGGAACGCAAAAATCAAGTCAAAGAAGCAAAAAACACTCAACCGAAAAAGCAAAAAGAAAATAAAAAAATCCAAAAAGTTGAAGATAGTGTAAGAAGACTCTGGGACAACTTCAAGCGTACCAACATCAGAATTATGGGGGTGCCAGAAGAAGAGAGAGAGCAAGATACTGAAAACCTATTTGAAGAAATAATGACTGAAAACTTCCCCCACCTGGTGAAAGAAATAGACTTACAAGTCCAGGAAGCCCACAGAACCCCAAACAAAAGGAATCCAAAGAGGACCACACCAAGACACATCATAATTAAAATGCCAAGAGCAAAAGACAAAGAGAATATTAAAAGCAGCAAGAGAAAAACAGTTAATTACCTACAAGGGAGCACCCACATGACTGTCAGCTGATTTCTCAACAGAAACTATGCAGGCCAGACGGGAGTGGCAAGAAATTTTCAATGTGATGAATAGCAAGAACCTACAACCAAGATTACTCTACCCAGCAAAGCTATCATTCAGAATTGAAGGGCAGATAAAGAGCTTCACAGATAAGAAAAAGCTAAAGGAGTTCATCACCACCAAACCAGTATTATATGAAATGCTGAAAGGTATTCTTAAAGAAGAGGAAGAAGAAAAAAGTAAAGAGAAAAATTATGAACAACAAATACATATCTATCAACAAGTGAACCTAAAAATCAAATGAATTAAAAATCTGAGGAACAGTATAATCTGGTGAATATAATAGAATCTGGGGCATAGAAAGGGAGTGGACTGATAATTCTCAGGGGGAAAGGGGTATGGGGGGTTCAGGAAGAGACTGGACAAAAATCATACACCTATGGATGAGGACAGTGCAGGGGGAGGTAAGGGCAGAAGGTGGGGTGGGAACCGGGTGGAGGGGAGCTATGGGGGGGAAAAGGAGAAACAATTGTAATAATCTGAATAAAGATTTATTTAAAAAAAATAAAAGAAAAATAAATAAATCGGATAATGTAAGTCTTACAATTTTGTATTTTGTTATAAAAAATGTTTTGACTATTCTAGGTCCTTTCTATTTTCATATAAATTATAGAATCATCAATTTCTTTTTATTTATTTTAAATCTTTATTGTTGAAAGTATTTAGTATGTCCTCTTTTCCCTTGTTGACCCCTTCTAACCTGCCCCCGCCTCCCCAGCCCAGGCATTCACCCCTCCCCATTAACTTTGTCCATGGGTTAGCATATATGCATACAAGTTCTTTGGTTGATCTCTTCCCACCCACCCACCTACCCCTGCCTTCCCTCTGTGATTCGTCAATCTGTTTCATTTTCTTTTTTAAAAGCCCTCTAGAATTTTGATTAGGATTATATAGGGCTGTAAATCAATTGGGGAAGAATTGATAGCCTAATAATAATAGTGAGTCTGCTGATCCATGAACACAGTATATTTTCTCTTTTATTTGAGTCATCTCTAATTTCTGTCAGCGATGTGTTGTAGTTTTTAGGGAGCAGATCTCTCTTTTGTTGGATTTATCCCTAAGTATTTCATATTTTTTATGTATTATAATTGGTATTTTAAAAAATTTAGTTTCCATTTATTGCTAGTTTACAGAAATATAATTATATTTTAGTATATTGATTTTGTATCCTGAAACCTTGCAAAACTAACTTAATTCATTCTGGTAACTTTTTTTGTAGATTCTATATGATTTTCTATATGTGTAATCATGTTTCATGTTGTCTATGAATAAAGACCATTTTACTTAAAAAAAAAAAATATATATATTATATATATTTAAAAAAAAAAAAAAAGAAAGAAAAGGAAAATACCAAGCGCCAGAACTGAAGAAGGAAATGAACACTTAGTTGAAACCTTGGCTACCCTAACTGAGGTTTTTGTGGTTTGGTTTTATTTTTATTAATTTCAGAGGAGAAGGGAGAGGGAGAGAGAGATAGAAACTTCAATGATGAGAGAGAATCATTGATTAGCTGCCTCCTGCATGTCCCACACTGGAGATTTAGCCTGCAACCTGGGCATGTACCCTGTCCCGGAATTTAACTATGACCGCCTGGTTCATATGTCGATGTTCAACCATTGAGCCATGTTGGCCGGGCTTAACTGAGGTTTTTAAAGGCTTCATTGGGCCAAAATATGTGGCTTGAAGCTGAAATGAAGCAGGAAATTTGAACTGAGACCTTACATAAAAGGGACCTCAGTGAAAGGGTGAACTTCAGAGAAAAAATAATCTATCTACAGCACAGGGAGTCATCTAGGAGGTTTGTCCGTCTCTGGGTTTGGGACACAAAATTCTGAGAGAACATTATTTCTAACCTAGAATTCTATACAAAGTTAAGTTGTCATTCAAGAAAAGGATGGAATAAAACATTCTCAATCATGCAAGTTCTCAAAATATTTACCTTCTGTGCTCTTACTTTGCGAAGCCAATAAAGTTTGGGTTCCTTTGAAATGAGGAAGTAAGCCAAGAAAGAGAAAAACATGGGCTCTGGGAACCTGGCATCCAAAACAGGAGGGAGAAGGGAATTCCCAGAATGATGGTAAAGAGAAGCCCCAGGATGACAGTTCTGCAACAGCCTAGAGAGCAGCCTGAAGAGAGAATGGATGGCTCACTAGAGGGCCGCCTCAAAGGAAAAAATAAGCCCTTTGTTAAACTACTTTATTGAAGTATGATTGCCATATAAAAAACTGTACATAGTCAAAACCGGTTTGGCTCAGTGGATAGAGCGTCGGCCTGCGGACTGAAGGGTCCCAGGTTCGATTCCGGTCAAGGGCATGTAACTTGGTTGTGGGCACATCCACAGTGGGGGGTGTGCAGGAGGCAGCTGTTCGATGTTTCTCTCTCATCGATGTTTCTGACTATCTATCCCTCTTCCTTCCTCTCTGTAAAAAATCAATAAAATATATTTAAAAAAAATAAATAAATAAAAAACTGTACATAGAAAACTGGGCTTTTTAAAGAAATGTCTGATTTCAGATTTGGATACAATACAATAGATATTACACATATGAAATATTATTGCCAAAAAAGTTGAAACTGATTTGGGAAAAAGAAAAAAGTTAAATGACATCAGTAGAAAGCAATTGGACATACCGAAGATGTGGGATGTTCTACAGGACAAATAATCTGTTTCTTTGAAAAGTAAGTGGCATAAGGAAAAAAAGTGGTTGGAGGAGAGACTGTTCTAGAGTAAAAGAGACTAAAATGATATAATCGCTCTGGCCAGTTTAGCTCAGTGGATAGAGCATCTGCCTGTGGACTGAATGGTCCCGGGTTCGATTCTGGTCAGGGGCACATGCCCGGGTTGCAGGCTAGATCCCCAGTGGGGGGTGTGTAGGAGGCAGCCGGTCGATAATTCTCTCTCATCACTGATGTTTCTATCTCTCTCTCATTCTTTCCCTTCCTCTCTGAAATGAAATAATTAAAAAAGAAAAAGAAAAAGATATAATCAGCCTGGCCAGTGTGACTCAATGGTAGAGCATCGACCTATGGGACCAGGAGGTCAGGGTTCCATTCCTGGTCGGGGCACATGCCCGAATTATGGGCTCAATCCCCAATGTGGGGCATGAGGAGGCAGCCAATCAATGATTCTCTCTCATTGCTGATGTTTCTGAAAAATATTATGTTGAACAAAATAAACCAGAATATTGTATGATTCCATTTATATCTAGTTCATAAATAAGCAAAATTAATATATGCTGATAGAAATCAGAATAGCAGTTGACTCTATAGGTGGGGGACTGACTAATAAGAAATACAAAGGAAATTTCAGAGGTGATGGAAATGTTCTAGATTTGGGTAATGGTAAATTGGATGTAAATATTTTTCAAAATTCATTGAACCCATTAATATCTGTGTGTATTTTACTATGTGTAAATTATCCCCCCAAAAAGGGGAGGGAAGGCCATGTATATTTCTGCACAAATTTTTTGTTCTTCAATGCATAGGTAGGTTGAACATATTAACACATCTGTTTGCAGTCACCAGAAATAGCAGAAGTCTGCCCCCCAATTCAAACAAGATAGCAACGTTATCACACAGACTGGACTTTTTCAAAACGACATCAATTTTAGAATAATTTATGATGCCTTTTTTTCAGTTTGTGCGCCACTAGCCAGTGGAAGACTGTATACTCATATCCATATGCCCTTGTTAGTTTTTTTAAAATATATTTTTATTAATTTCAGAGAGGAAGGGAGGGGGGAGAGAGATATAGAAACATCAATGATAAGAGAGAATCATTGAATGGCTTCCTCCTGTACGCCCCCTACTGGGGATCGAGTCCACAACCTGGGCATGTGCCCTTGACCAGAATCAAACCTGGGACTCTTTAGTCCACTGGCGGATGCTCTATCCCCTGAGCCAAATCAACTAGGGCCCTTGTTAGTTTCTTAACAAAGGAGACTAAAAGTTTAAATATTATCATGTGAGGGGAACTGCAATTTTTTATTTTATTTATTTATTTTTAAATATATTTTTATTGATTTCAGAGAGGAAGAGAGAGGTAGAGAGAGATAAAAACATCAATGATGAGAGGGAATCACTGATTGGCTCTTGCACACCCCCTACTGGGGATCGAGCCCACAACCCAGGCATGTGCTCTTGACCAGAATCGAACCTGGGCCCCTAGGTGCACAGGCTGAAACTCTATCCACTGAGCCAAATCAGCCAGGGCGGGATCTGCAATTTTTTAAAGTTCCTTATACTTCTTTAAAGTTCCTGATGTACTTCTTTCCAGTTAATCTATCTAATAATTTTGTTTATTCATTAATTTCATATAAATAGAATGTTTTAAAGTAAATTTGAAGTATATGTATATATATTTTTTTATAAAGATGTACTATTATTTTAAAATATTGGAAAGCAGGGACTGTGACCAAATGTCTAAATCTTTACTTATTAATTAAACTAAAAAGAGTTGAAGAGTACATGTACAACAAAGTATGTGATGCAATAATGTATATTTTAAAAAGCACTGTAAACTATAAAGCACTGGAAAAACATAAGATAACATTTACCTTTTATAAACAATAAAAATCAAGAAATAGTTTTTCACCTTAAGTTTTGCATATATGTGGCGCAGAGAATCTGCAGTTCCCTTGTCAGCCTCATCAGGAATACACACAATATCTAGCTTCATTTTCATCTTGAATTCTGCAGATAAAGCCTTTTGGACATCCCTGGTTGTAATGACAATGACTTCTATAGCACACACAAAAAAAGAAGGAAAAATACAAAAACTCTCATTCATTTAGATAATGATTTGTCTATTTCAATTAGATTTGGTCTGTTTCTAACAGTTAATATCGTTCTCTCAATTCTTAATAAAAATCTCATTTTACAAATGAGAAAACTGTCAATGTTGTTTGACTTTGTTCAGGGTCACACGACTAGTAAGCAATTGATTCAAGATAAAATTCAGGTCTGTCTAATTAGAGTCCTCACTTTAATATATTACATGACACTTGTAGATGTAAAGAACCCAGAAGAGCATACAAATGGGATCCCATTTTAAATCTTCATTCACTACAAAGAAAGAGCTATCACCATTTCCTATGAGGTAGCCACAATGAACCCTAGTTAGAGGCAGTAACAGATGTCTTTACTTTATCCATGTAGCTATCAACCAATGCTAGAAAACTTGGGGTTTTGTCATGGATCTTTGGTAGGGTAATGTAAATCCACTGTAACATAACATATGTTGCTGATGTCTGAAGATTGAATTTCCACTTGTCCATTATAGTGTTCCAGGTCACAATTATCTCTTCCTTTCACTGTAAGCATTCTTTTCTATTTCCTTTCCTTCTCTTCTTTCTTTCTTTCTCAAATCATTTAACTTTCCTTCTTCCTTTTTTTCTTCTTTCTTCCTCTCCCTACTCTGCTTTCTTTTAGTCATTAACTTACTCATTCATCTAATAAATACAAATACATTTAACATGTAAAGAATGAATAGGGCCGAAACCGGTTTGGCTCAGTGGATAGAGCGTCGGCCTGCGGACTGAAAGGTCCCAGGTTCGATTCCGGTCAAGGGCACGTACCTTGGTTGCGGGCACATCCCCAGTAGGAGGTGTGCAGGAGGCGGCTGATCGATGTTTCTCTCTCATCGATGTTTCTAACTCTCTATCCCTCTCCCTTCCTCTCTGTAAAATATCAATAAAATATATTAAAAAAAAAAAAAAAAGACTGAATAGGCACTGAGAATTCAGAAATGAACTCAACATGGTTCTTATTTTTAAGAAACCTAACATGAAGAAATTATACATGGAAATGGTTAAGAAAGGTATCATGAAAGGGATGGCCTTTGAGGACACAATGAATTTACAACAAAAATTTCTTTTAATTAAAACATTTTTTATTGAAATTATTGGGGTGACACTGGTTAATAAAATTATACAGGTTTCAGGGGTACAATTATGCAATATTACAAATATTTCTTTAGTACATATTGTATGTAAAATACTGATGTTACAAAAATCAATTAGATATAGTACCTGCTCTCAGAGAGATCAGTCCCCCAGGCCATTAACTACAGCATGAAACAGGCATTGAGGAGAAACCAAGATGGCGGCATAGGTAAACACCTGAACTTTTTTTTTTTTTTTTTTTTAAATATATTTTATTGATATTTCACAGAGAGGAAGGGAGAGGGAAAGAGAGCTAGAAACATCGATGAGAGAGAAACATCGATCAGCTGCCTCCTGCACACCTCCCACTGGGGATGTGCCCGCAACCAAGGTACATGCCCTTGACCGGAATCGAACCCGGGACCTTTCAGTCCGCAGGCCGATGCTCCATCCACTGAGCCAAACCGGTTTCGGCTAAACACCTGAACTTGCTGCCTCACACAACCACTTCAAAACTACAACTAAAAGACAAAACAGACATCATCCAGAACCACAGGAAGGCTGGCTGAGTGGAAATTCTACAACTAGAAGGGAAGAGAAAAGCACACTGAGACTCAGAGGAGGTGCGGAAGTAAAGTGCAGAGGTACAGAGGCGTGCACGAGGAAAGGGCTGGCAACTGAGGATGCGGTTGTCTTTTTAAATCAGGAGGGAGACACAAGCTCCCGACTGCACTGAACTCCAGTTCCGGGTGAGACTCTGGGGACTCAGACTCATGGGGGTTGGGGGGGAGGGAGGAACTGGACTGTCTGGCATCTAGACGGAACACGAGGGCGGCTTTCTCTCAGAGGTGCTTGCAGCGAGTACCACAGGACACTGAGACCCAGGGGCCTCTTAGGGCAGGGCTGACGGGAAGCTATTGTTGTTTGCTCCACCCTGTTGATTCCCTGAGACCCCGCCCTACCCAATTTACAACCCCACCCCAGCTGTGAGCAGAGGCTTTTGCATATGAATGGCCTGGCCCTTTGAAATCTAAAATTACCTAACAAACTGCAGCTGAATCAGAGAGCCCCAGATCTTCCAAAATAAGGCCCAAGGCTCCACAGCAGCTTGCACTGCTTCACAGCTGGGCCTCATCTGGGCACCTCCAAACCCCAAACAAAGAAGAGGAATCTGCAGATCTCTCCATAGCTTCTGCTGGGTGGCCTCAGGCAGAGCTAAATTTGCACCTCCTTGGAGATCCAAGAGCCAGTGTACCCAGGGGTCAGAGTGGAACCATCCAGATTACAACTCCTCAGATCCATAAGGGACACACTCAGGGGGCAGACTCAGTGAGCACCAAAGCCCCACCGAAGCAAGTCTTGCCCCATAAGGGTGTCTCCAGCACAGAAGTTCTCCCATCATAGATACAGCTGATCCTCACAGCCAATTAGCCTGGAGGTCAATTCCTCCCAGTGATACCAATAGCAATCAAGGCTTAACTACAACAAGACTGTGCACACAGCCCACAAAGGGGTGCACCAAGAGTGTCCACCTCAGGTAATTGGGGAGGCTGAGCCACTGGGCCCTATAGGACACCTAGCACACAAAGCCACTCCATCAACACAGGGAAGCAACCAAAATTCGGAGACAAAGAAACAGGTCACAAATGAAAGAAATGGAGGAAAGCAAACGACTGGATATAGAGTTCAAAACCACGGTTATAAGGTTTTTCAAGAATCTTCTAGAAACCGCAGATAAATTCAGTGAGTCCCTTGAGGATATGAAAAAGGACCAACTAGAAATTAAGCATACACTGACTGAAATAAAGAATAATATACAGAGATCCAACAGCAGACTAGAGGATCGCAAGAATCAAGTCAAAGATTTGAAATACGAAAAAGCAAAAAACACCCAATTGGGAAGGAAAAAGAAAAAAGAATCCAAAAATATGAAGATAGTGTATGAAGCCTCTGGGACAACTTCAAGCGTACCAACATCTGAATTATGGGGGTGTCAGAAGAAGAGAGAGAGCAAGATATTGAAAACCTATTTGAAGAAATAATGACAGAAAACTTCCCCTACCTGGTGAAAGAAATAGACTTACAAGTTCAGGAAGCACAGAGAACCCCAAACAAAAGGAATCCAAAGAGGACCACACCAAGACACATCATAATGAAACAGGCATTGAGAAGTACTAAGATAGAAAACCAAAGTGTGATGGAAGCATAGAAGACAAGGTGATTGATGCAATTCAGGATTTCAAAGAGAAGGAGAGGACATTTTAGGTAGAGTGGATAGAGTGAAAGAAGAAACTTAACTGCAAAAGTCAGTCTCATAATTGGACCAAGACTTTTCTAATAATTGGACCAAGAGAGACAAAAGCTAAGGGCTATGTTAACTTCTCTAGAATCATGACTTGGTTATTAAACTCCAGAATCCTATGTTTAGTAGGCACTCTCCAATTCCTTAGTGAGAAGAAGTTTTTTATGTAGGGGGTATTAAATATACCACAAAAGGCCATCCCTAAGCATAACTATATCTATAGCAAAAGTAAAAAGAAAAAAAAAAGTTACAGATGATGAATCCTAAAAAAGTAATTAACAGAAATTATGAGATTTTAAAGTATGTTAAGATGTGTCCTTCACCTGTGCAAAGTGAGCTCTAAAAACAAAATCTCTTCTAAAACATATCTCTTAACATCAATGTCACATAGACTACTTCATAGAAATGTTATGGGTTTGTTTCAGGAAGGCAGTTCTCATAGTGGAATGATCAATGGATCACAAGACTGGGTCCTAGGATCTAGCACCACCTCTATTCAGTCCTTGGATTTGCTATATCTAACTACATATAGGGCACCTCAGACTCATGGTGGTCAAAGCTAAACTCATTATCCTCATTCAAACCTGTTCCTTGTCTCTTATTCCCTTTCCTAGTTAATGCTATCACCTAGTAACACAAGCAAAAAGTAGAGGTAACTCTTCCCTTTTTTTCCTACTTCCTCTCCTCTTAATCATCAACTTTCTCAAATGTTCCCTCTTCTCTATCCTTAGTACTACTTCTTTAGTACAGGTCCTCTCCATTGTGGGTGTGGACTTTTGTATCAATCTAACTCATCCCCGTTTATAGTCTTGACTCCTTCAAATCCATTCCTCATATAGCTTCCAAAGCAATTTTTAAAAACTGTAAATCTAAGTTATCAAATTTATTACCATAAAGTTGTTCTTAATATTCCCCTATCTTCTTAATGTCTATAGGATCTGTAGTTATGTCTCCTCTCTCATTACTGTTATTAGTAATTTTTCTCTTTTTTTCCAGATCAATCTAACTAAAGACTTAACCATTTTATTGATTTTTCTCTAATGCTTTTGTTTTCTATTTCATTTATTTCTGCTCTTATCTTTTTAAAAATTGATCATCTAATAATATTTTTTCAAAAGATATATTTTTATTGATTTCAGAGAGGAAGGAAGAGGGAAAGGGAGACAGAAACATCAATGATGAGAAAGAATCATTGATCCACCTCCTGCATGCCCCACACTGGGGATCGAGCCGGCACGTGGCCCAACCGGGAATCAAACCGAGATCTCCTGGTTCATAGGTTGACACAACCACTGAGCCAAGCCGGCCGGGCTAAAGATTTTAAACTGATTTTTAGAGAGAGAGGAAGAGAGAAACATCGATGTGAGAATGAAACATCAGTCAGCTGTCTCCTGCATGACTCCTAGTGGGGATCAAGCCCACAACTGGGGCATGAAGCCAGCAACCTTTCAGTGCACAGGAAGTTGCCCTACCAACTGAGCCACAACGGCCAAGGCTACTCTTATCTTTTCAAAAATCTTTCTACTTATTTAGGTTTCATTTGCTCCTCTTTTTCTAGTTTCTGAAAGAACTTTGATGATAATTTGAGACATTTCTTCTTTTCTACTATAGTGCTTAATGCTATAAATTTTCCTATAAACAGAACTTTAGCTATATCAAATTTTAATACAGTGTATTTCATTTTCAGTAAATTCAAAATATTTTCTAATTTCCCTTGTGATTTCTTCTTAAACATATAGATTATGTAGAAGTATGTGATTTAACCTCCAAATTCTTAGGATTCTCTTGATATCTTTCTGTTATTGATGTCTAATTTAACTCTATCATGGTCAGAGAATATAGTTTGTATGATTCTAATCCTTATACATTTATTGAGACCTGTTTTATTTCCAAAAATATAGTCTATCTTGGTAAAAGTACTTGAAAAGAATGTATATTCTGCTTTATTGGGTGAAATGTTCTACAAATGTCAATTAGGTCCAATTATAGAAAATCCTAAAGTAGCTACAAAAAAGCTATTAGAATTAATAAATGTATCAAGCAAAGTTGTAGCATAAAAGGTTAGTATAAAAAACTGTATTTTTTTTGCCCTAGCTGGTTTGGCTCAGGCAGGCGTCCTCAAACTATGGCCCGCGGGCCACATGTGGCCCGCCGAGGACATTTATCCGGCCCGCCGGGTGCTGCTGCCTGTCCTGCTTAGCAGCCGACTCGTCCTGGGCCCACAGTGCGCATAGGAATTTGTTCATAATTTTTTTTTTAAACTATAGTCCAGCCCTCCAACGGTCTGAGGGACAGTGAACTGGCCCCCTGTTTAAGTTTGAGGACCCCTGGTAGAGCATCGGCCTGGAGACGGAAGGGTCCCAGGTTCGATTCTAGTCAAGGGTACATGCACAGGTTGAGGGCTTAATCCTCATTGGGGGGGGTGTGTAGGAGGCAGCCGATTGGTGATTCTCTCTCATCATTGATGTTTCTATCTCTCTCTCCCTCTCCCTTCCTCTCTGAAATCAATAAAAAACAAAACAAAACAAAAAAAACCTGTATTTTTATGTATTAGCAACTAACAATTGGAAATTAGGATATTGTATAACAATTACCATTTACAATAGCATCAAAAATATAAACTACTTAGAGATAAATTTAACAAAATATGTTTAAGTCCTACACACGGGAAACTATAAAATTACTGAGAGAAATTACAGAAGATATAAATAAATAGAGAGATATACCATGCTCATGGATCAGAAGACTCAGTATTATTATGATCTGAATTTTCTTCCTATTGGTCTATGGATTCAATTCAATCATAATCAAAATCCCACCAACCCTTTTTGTAGATATTGATAAGCTAATTCTAAAGTTTATCTAAAGATGCAAAGGACATGCTTGACATAGAATAACTAAAATACCAATATAACCACATTACACTTTTGTTTAAACCTTTCACTGTTTCCCACTGCTTTCAGGAAAAAAATCTAAATTCCTCAGCATGGAAGACAACGCGCTTTATAGCATGACCCCTGCTTACCTCTCTCATTACATCTAATCCTCCTCCTTATACTTTATATTATAGCCACACAGAATAAATAGCAGTTGCCAGAACATGCTGTGCTGATCATGAGTCTGTATCTCATCTTATCATTTCTGCATGGAATACTCTCTCCTCACTTGTCAATCTGATAATCTGTTTCAAGAATTAACTCAAGCCCTAACCAGTTTGGCTCAGTGGATAGAGCGTCGGCCTGCAGACTGAAGGGTCCCAGGTTCGATTCCAGTCAAGGGCATGTACCTTGGTTTCGGGCACATCCCCAATAGGGGGTGTGCAAGAGGCAGGTGATATTTCTCTCTCATCGATGTTTCTAACTCTCTATCCCTCTCCCTTCCTTTCTGTAAAAAATCAATAAAAAATATATTTAAAAAAAAAAAGAATTAACTCAAGGGTCAGCTACTCTGAAGTGTTCCCTGAATCCCTCAAGTATAAACAGCAACTTCCTCTGTATACCCAAGTATTTATAATGTACCTCTATTGTAACATTTACCATACTACACAGTGATAATCTATTTATATGTGTATCTCTCTGTTAGACTTTAAGGTCTAATGGAGATCAGGACCTGAGTTACCTTTTCTTGTGTTTTTTTTTTTTTTTTTTTTTTTTTTTTTTTTTTTTTTTTTTTAATTCTCACCTGAGGATATTTTTCCATTGATTTTTAGAGAGTGGAAGAGAGGGAAAGACAGAGAGAAATATTGATGTGAGAGAAACACATCGATTAGTTGCCTCCTGCACATGTCCTAACCAGGGCCTGGACCAGGGAGGACCCTGAAATCGAGTTAGATGACCTTGACCGGAATTGAACCTGGTTCCCTTCGGTCCACAGGCTGACACTATCCACTGAGCCAAACCAGCTAGGGCCTGAGTTATCTTTTCAATTCTGTACCCCAGTGCTTCATATATAACTTGGCACATAAAGATTCACAGTAAGTATTGAATATGAGGTGTGTGAACCCCCACTATTTCTTTCTGATATCCTTACCGAGTTCATTTTCTATTGTAGAGACCAGCTCTAAAACAGGAACACTTAGTGCTATCTTCTCAACCTTTTTTCACACAGCAATAGAGTACTCCTATGTTTCTAATTTAAAGAGGCCAGTCTCCAGTCAACAGAGTCCTAGTCTTCTCTCATTTATCCTCTCCTCTCTCACCCTCATAAAAATGACAAATCATTGGGATCAAACACCCTAAAAGTTTTATAAGTACATCTCATTACCATAGCTCACCTTCAAATCCAACACGCTCAAGCAGGTTCAATGGGTACCAAATTAAAGGTTTGTTCCCAACTGGAAGAAGAGGTTTAGGAATGCTGGAAGTCAGGTCTGTCATCCGAGATCCCCCTCCAACTGCCATTACTACTGCTTGAAATTCCATTTTTACCAACTGCAATCACAGAGAAAAACAATTAACAGGGAAAAAGTAACAAAAATTGAAGCATACACACTAATAATGCTATTTCTATCTAGGTTATTGATACCCACTATGTCAAATGCATGACTCCCAACTCCAATAACCAGGTAAGAAAGGTTCCTTATCTGCAGTAAAGATAACCTTTATCATATTCTCTTACCAATACAGAGTGGGGCAAAAGTAGGTTTACAATTGTTCGTATGGCAAATCCTTTATCATAAAAGCCTAATATGATAAGTGTCCAGTCGACCGGTCGGCCATTCAACCAATCAAGAGTAATATGCTAATGATATGCTAAGGCCGCTTAACTGCTTGCTATGATGTGCACTGACCACCAGGGGCAGACGCTCCAACCTGAAGGTTAGCTTCCTGCTGGGGTAGGTTAGCTTGCCAGAGGGGTCCCTCGGCCAGGCCTGCACCCTCTTGCAATCCGGGACCCCTTGGGGGATGTCAGAGAGCCAGTTTCGGCCCATCCCACAGGCCAGGCCAGGGACCTTACTGGTGCACAAATTCGTGTACTGGGCCTTTAGTAATATAATAATCTATATAATAAAAGCCTAAGCAACGTTATGGTGGAACGACCAGAATGACCGGTCACTATGAGCTGCCACCTGGTGGTCAGTGCGCTCCCACAGGGGGAGCACTGCTCAGCCAGAAGCTGGGCTCATGGCTGGCGAGTGCAGCGATGGTAGTGGGAGCCTCTCCTGCCTCTGCGGCAGCACTAAGGAGCAGCGAGCAGGCGGGTGGTAAGGAGCGAGAGGTCCCGGACTGTGAGAGGGCACAGGCCGGGCTGAGGGCACAACCCCACCCCGCCCTAGTGCACGAATTTCATGTACCAGGCCTCTAGTTAAATAAACAATAATAGAAAAATAAACTGTGTGTTTCACTTACAGTACTTACAACTGTAAACCTACTTTTGCCCCGCCCTGTATATACTCCAGCCTGGGAAGATAGGCTGGAGATGGAATATAAATTTAAAAAATCTGGCCCTTGCCCTTGAATTGCTCACAATTAAGTAGAGAAGACCAATTCAGTAAATTACAATATGCTATCATTAGTGCCATTGCAGAGATATATCCAAGATGAAGTGAGCAAATAGTGAAGGTAATACCTATGTTTTCTTAGAAAAGACAGGGAAGGTTTTATAGAAAGTAACACTTTAGCTGACTCTTGAAGGAGTAATAGTTTACCAAGTGGGCTTCTGATTCAGTTCCTATTCCTTGAAACTTTCAGTAACTTCTGGCTAAAATTAACTGCACACTACAAGCATATTAGGTCTCTGAAAAGTATGAAATGACTTAAGATTCCTCCAATAATTCAGCCAACTGCTCCCATCTTCTCATTACCCCAACTATATTAAACACAAATGTAGGCTTATATCTGGATCTAGATTTGAAAAGCTCAATTGCAGAAACAATCCAAATGAATTTCTTTTTAGGAATCCAAGTTTAAGGAACCTATTTGACCTTCAAAAGAATCTCTTTACAGCAGCTACCACAGAAAAGAGGCACAGTGAAAGGTCATAAATCCTAACTGATTAAAAATAAAAGCACTCTTTGCCCTGGTCAGGTAGCTCAGTAGGTTAGAGCATCGTCCTGTATACCAAAAGGTTGTGAGTTCGATTCCAGTCAGGGCACATACCTAGGTTGTGGGTTCGTTCCCAAGTTGGAGCACTTCTGGGAGGCAACCAATCAATGTTTCTCACATAGATGTTTCTCTCTCTCTCTCTCTCCCTTCCTCTCTCTAAACATATCCTCAGATGAGGATTAAAAAAAATAAAAGTATTCTTTGACTTTTTGACTTACAACAAATAATGCAACCTTTTTAATACAAGTGTGAAATGCAATGTTCAGAAAAAGAAACTTATTTAACATAAAATTGGCAAATAATGTTGCACCTTTACCATAATTATGATCAGTCCTGGGCCCCTGACATTAACATCTAAACTGCAGTACTTACACTCAAAATGAAGGCTCTTGAACAATATTCACACTTAAAGATATGGTAATTTCGATTGTAGCAAGCATAGACTCAGATTAGAATTTAACTTCAATTTGGCACTATATAACTCCCATCACATCTGACGTTATTAAGAATAGAGCACTGGTGCGCATGCATATTAGCATAACCAATGGACACACACACTGGGGCGATGGGGGCTTGCCCGGGGTGGGAATGGCTGGGGGGGGCGTCAATTGGGGAAAAAGGAGACTTATGTAAAACTTTAGACAAAAAAAAAAAAAATAGAGCACTGGTCCTTCCGGAGTCAAAAGACCTGAGTCTGAGTTCTGGTTCTGCCATTTACAGGTGATGTGACCAGGGGCCTGACATTTACAACTCTTCGCGTCCTCAGTTCCCAGAAAGGAGCCTGGTGTTTAAGTTCCCAGACTCTTGAGCCAGACTGACCGGGTGTGAATTCCAGTTCTACCAGGTATTAGCTGCGTCAGCCAGGGCAAGCTACCTACTCTACTATGCCTCGGGTTTTTTCTTCATTTTCTAAGTGAGGATAATGATAGTTTCTACTTCACAGAGTTGTTGTGAAGAGTAAATGAGATAAGCTACGTAAAGCAAACAAAATAATGCCAACCCCAGAGCAAGCACTATGAAAGTTAGATATTATTAGAGGCTGCCAACTGACTGATGCTGTTGTATAATTCTGGTCTCTGTATAACTATTCTTGTTTCCTAGGTGCCTTTCTCCTGGCCTAAAAAGTCATTCCTAATCCTTCCCACCCTCCTGGTAGAAGCGACTCCTTTCCCCTTAGGTGCTGCTCTCTACCATGTCCAGACCATCTTCGCCTTTACAGGCTTTAATGCCCATGGATTTAAATGTCTATTTCCCGTGAGGTCCTTGAAGGCAGGGACTGTGTTTGTCATCACTGTATTCCCGGGATCTCACACAATTCCCCTCAGACGCCAGGCACTCGGTGTTTGGGGAATGAGCGTCTGTGAACGTCACAACCCTGTGCAGGAGTCAAACTTGAGCAGAGGGACAGCCAGTAGAACCCATGCCCCTAGGACCTGGGGTTCCTCGCTCTCTGTGAGGCTCTGGGTGATAACCATGGACATAACTAACTACGATACCAGGCGGACTGTCAAATGCCTCAAGTCACTGCCACGACCCAGTGGGATGGGAATCAAGGCAACGGCTCTCTCCGTGGCCTCTCAAGTTCGAGCGGTCAGGGCTTATACACGCTTCCATCACAGCACCCATGGCCTAATCCCTTTGCACTGGGTAAGATAAAACACTGTCATAATCGATCTCTCACACGGAAGTTATTGTATTCCATTTTATATGTCACTGCCTGGCACCTAAACAGCTAAAAATAGGCAGAATAATGAATGCAGGGCTCATGCGGGAAGAGTTCAGGCACTGCGCTAAGGGTCTGGTCCTGGGTGTGGGGTTCAGGCACTGCGCTAAGGCGTCTGGTCCTGGGTGTGGGGTTCACTCGCTGTAACTTCAGCAGATCCTGAAACCCAGTTTCTCCACCTGTTGCACTAGGTGGTTGGCTCGGGTTCTCCCCAAGTTCTCTTCTAGTTTGGACACTTGGCTTCCCGGCCGGGTCGCGCAGGGACTCGAGCTGGCGACTCTAGGACCCTGCACCCCCGTGTCCCCGCTTAGGCCCTCCTAGGCGAGGCTCGAGGAGCCGCCTCCCTCAGATGAAGCGGGGAGCTAGGTGGCCACCACAGTGCTCCACGCCCCCGCCAGGCAGCTCGAGGGCGGCCTGGCAGCGCAAAAGCCATAGATTTACCTCAGCTCCCGGCGCACCGCCGCTCCCCGCACGCCGCCTCCGATTGACAGCCAAAGGCGCAGGCGCGCGATGGCCGAGCTGATCGATGGGACGGGACGGGACAGGACGAGCGCCGAGCGGTAGATTGAGGACCAGAAGCGCGCGCACCTCCGGGGGAAAGTAGGCGGGGCCGCCCTTGCTCTTCATTCACAAATCACCAACACCATTGAGTGTCCCTGCCAGCGGGGGGCTCCTGGAACCCAGATCGGAAAAGATCACGGTCTTCCTTCAGGGAGTTCTCCTTCTAGAACCTGGTTCCGACTACCACTCCGTGAAAAGAGAGCTCATTTGAGAACCGCAGTTTTGGACTAGCTAGCCTGTGGAGAAATTACCAAATACCTTTGCAGGCCAGGGCTTTCTATATCCATGAGGTCCAACGTGGCGACTCACGTCGACTTTCTGGACCAGACTGCAGTATTATTGCACGGAAAACATCCACATTCAGCCATCAAAAGAGTGTGTGTGGCGGGGGGAGGTAGGGGGGGACCCGTCAATGAAGACCTCACTGAGTCAGTGACACTGAACAGCTTGAAGAGAGAGTCAAGTGGAGATCTTGGGTAAGAGCCTTCCAAGGCTGGCCAGCAAGTACAAAGGCCCTGAAGAGAGATTGCCTGTTGGAAGAACACCAAAAGAAGCCAGTAATGACTGAAGGAAGGTCGCTGGGGGAGAGTGAATGATGGCACAGGAAGTCGGAGAGGCAATAGGGGAAAAGGCGGAGAATTCAGATCCTGTGGGTCTTACAGGCCATTGTGAAGACCCTGAATTAAATAGAAGGGACATAATATGACAGGTTTTGGAAGGATCACTCTGGAAGCAGGGAGACCACTTAAGAGGCTGCAACTGCATGAGAGACCACAAACACCTGAGTCTAGACAACTCCAATAATTGTGAGAGATGATAAAATAATTGTTTTAAGTAATAAGTTTAGGGGTGGTTTGTTAAGTTGCAGTAGATTACAAGAACAATGGTCATTCTCTCTTTCCCACACATTCCTGCAATTTCCCAATATTTTGGAAGCTTCCTGATGGGCAGCCTCCTGCACCCCTTCCCCCCCCCCCCCCCCCCCCCCCCGCCAAGGATCAAGCCCAGGAATTCAACCGCGACATCCTGGTTCATAGGTCAAAGCTCAACCACCGAGCCACACCGGCCCAGATATATCTATCTCGTAAACGTTGAGTTGCTTTAGCTCTCTGCCAGTTAGGAGGCAGTCTAATTTCTTAATTAAAAAAAAAAAAAGGAGTTTGACTTCATTTAACAGTATTTATTGAGTGCCTAATATGTGCCAAGCAGTCTTAGATGCTAGCTGCTGGGGATACAGCAGTTCAGTGAGAAAGACAGGACTTGTAATTGTCCCCAGAGAGTAGAAGCTCAGCTGCAATCCTACTAAAAAGAAAGATCTGAGGCCATATCCATAAAACCAGCCTTATTCCAGCACTGCCTCTCCTTCACATTATGCTGCTGGTGATCAGTTATTGCATACTTATTTATTTTAACTCAACTATAACACTGAATGTATTGGTAAAAGCGAGCCATGGAGTGATTGATTTGACCACAAAGGGCCCAACATTTAACTACTTTTTCCTTCTGCAGCAAGATTCTCTCTTTCGTATAAGCTCAGCAAACAGAAGCCTTCAGAATTATAGCTTAATTTTAAAGTAAGATCTAGTTATAAAAAAAAGGACAGCATTCAACTCCATATCTAGCATTCATTTAAAAGGCTCATGTTTGAACTAGCAAAAGTTTTCAGGGAACTAGTTGAGGGAAAGTAGTTGAGGGATTGCTTCATTTAAACTCACTTTAAATTATTCTCTCAGGGCAGTGGTTTTTAAACTTTTTGGTCTCTGGACCCTTTACACTTTTAAAAATTATTGAGGCCTCCAAAGAACTTTTGTTTATATGAATTATATTTATTGACATTTACCATATTAACAATTTAAACTGAGAAATTAGAAAAACATTATTCATTAAAAAATAAAAATAATAAAACTACTACATGGTAACATAAATAACATTTTTATGAAAACATATAACTATGTTTTCAAAATAAACATTTTATTGAGAAGAATGTCATGGTTTTGCCTTTACAAATCCCTTTAATGTTTGGCTAAGTAGAAAACAGTTGGATTTTCCCATTGGGTGAATTATATGATGAAAAACTGACCTGACATAGATAGGTAATTGGAAGAGAGATATTTTAATAGCTTTGTCAAATAGTTGTAGGTATTCATCTTTGATACTACACCAAAACTCAGTAATAATTTGTAAAGATTAGTTGCAATGTAGAATCATTATATCAATGAACATTTTGTACTCCGTTATAATACTTGTACTTTGAGTGGACGTTTTACCCACGCGTGATTTTGCAACTTGATGCACTGATCATTTGTAAAATATTGGTTCACTGAGTTATGCAGATCTTCCCAATGTTGACAGTATTTTTTAAAAATTTATCTTTATTGTTGAAAGTATTACAGATGTCCCCCTTCCCCCACCCCCCCGCCCCATTAGCCCCCTCCACCCACCTTAGGGCTTCACTGCACTAAGTGTCTGTGACTATGGGTTATGCATATAAGTTCTTTGGTTAATCTCTGTCCCTCCTCCTCCACTCCCCTTCCTTCTGAGATTTGTCAGTCTGTTCCATGCTTCCATGTCTTTGGATCTATTTTGTTCATCAGTTTATTTTATTAATTAGATTCCACATATGAGTGAAATCCTGTGATACTTATCTTTCTCTGACTGGCTCATTTCACTTGGCATAATACTCTCCAGGTCCCTCTATGCTGTCTCAAAGGGTAAGATATCCTTCTTTTTCACAGCTGCATAGTATTCTTTTTTATCAAGTCATCTACTGATTGGCATTTGGGCTGTTTCCAGATCTTAGCTATTATAAATAACATAGGGGTGCATATATTCTTTCTGGTTAGTGTTTTGGGATTCTTAGGTTATATTCCCATAAGTGGGATCACTGGGTCAGTTCCATTTTTTTTTTTTTTTTTTTTTGAGAAAATGCCATACTGTTTTCATAGTGGCTGCACCAGTCTGAATTCCCACCAGCAGTGTTCTAGGGTTATTTTTTCTCCACAACCTTGCCAGCACTTGTTGTTCTGGCAGGTATGAGGTGATACCTTATTGTTGTTTTAATTTGCATCTCTCTGATGATTAGTGATGAACATTTTTTCATAAGTCTTTTGCCTATTTGTATGTCCTCTTTGGAGAAGTGTCTATTCAAGTCCATTTTTAAAAAACTAAGTTTTTATTGATTTCAGAGAGAGGGAGAGATAGAAACATCAATGACAGAGAAACGTTGATCAGCTGCCTCCAGCACAGCCCCTACTGGAAATCAAGCCTGCAACCTGGGCATGTGCCCTGACTGGGAATCGAACCAGCAACCTCCTAGTGCATGGGACGATGCTCAACCAACTGAACCACATTGGCCGGACTGCCCATTTTTTATTTTTTATTTTTTAAATATATTTTATTGATTTTTTACAGAGAGGAAGGAAGAGGGATAGATAGTCAGAAACATCGATGAGAGAGAAACATCGATCAGTTGCCTCTTGCACACCTCCTACTGGGGATGTGCCCGCAACCAAGTTACATGCCCTTGACCGGAATCGAACCTGGGTCCTTTCAGTCCGCAGGCTGACGCTCTATCCACTGAGCCAAACCGGTTTTGGCCGGACTGCCCATTTTTTAATTGGATTGTCTTCCTTCTGTTGAGTTGTATGCGTATTTTATATATTTTGGAAGTTAACTCCTTATCAGATGAATCATTAGCAAATATGTCCTCCCATACAGTGGTTCCCTTTTCATTTTGATGCTGGTTTCTTTTGCTGTGCGGAAGCTTTTTAGTTTGATGTAGTCCCATTTGTTTATTTTTCCTTTATTTCTCTTGCCCTTATTTTATACAATATTTTTATTTTTATTTATTTTTAAAATAATTCTTTATTGTTGAAAGTATTATATATGTCCTTTTCCCCCCATTGACTCCCACAGCCCTCTGTCCCCCATACAATATTTTTAAAATAACATTTGTTACTGTCACCACTAATTTCATCAGAAAAGTCCTTAAATATTGGAAAGCTGGCAAGCTGATAATGACAGATACAACTTTTCCAAACTTCTGATTTTCTTTTGAAAGCTCAACTATTATCATTGGCAACAAATACTGTTAGTGGTTTTCCTTGAAGTGGCTGGCTTACTCCATTTTGACAATTTGTTGGCCATAGATTGTCAATTGTTCTTTCAAGTAAATATAGTGTTCTATGAAAAAAGCAGTAGTTCACAAATCAAACATTCAGGCAAGTGCTTTTTCTGGAGACACACATCATACTTCTTTAGTATGCACATGTATTACATGTACATTCCCTATTTCATCACAGAATATTAACAAGAAATGTACCCAATGAGCAAGATTTAATAAAATTATTTTATTGCATTATCAAAGACATTCTTAAGTGAAACTTACTTTGCTTTATTATTTTTATTGCAAGTGTGTGGCAGTAACTATGAACACAGTATGGTATCACTGCTTTGATCCATGTACAGCATCAGCAGTTTTACATTATTGCTTTTGCACCATCAGTGTAAATATCAATATAATAAAAGAGGCAAATAGTGTTTTAGTATTATTAAGAAAATAATTTTGGCCTGACAGATGCCCTGAAAGTGTCGTGGGGACTGACTCCCAGCGGTTCACAAAGTGTACTTTAATAGCTGCTGCCTATGGATTCCTTCTTTCTGGCTCCCACTGTTTCTAGTGCTTACATTATGGCACTCACCATAAAGGACTGTCACCCCCTTTTTTCATGTCTTCTCTATCACACTGGAAACCCTTTGCGGCTATATCTTATTTGCTTCTCTTTCCAGAACAGGACATTTCCTATCACAGGACCTGGGACATGCTAAGTAAATAATAGTGAATGAATTCAAAATTTTTTTGTTTTCCTGACTTTCCATTTGGTGTTGGGAAAACAGGGCTGAGGGCCAGGGTCACTGACATCTCTTCTCCTGAACATTCCTTCTTATGACGTCAATCTATATTATCTCTCATGCCTAACCTCGTGCTTATTGTTTATTTTTATTTATTAGTCACATGGGAAGTACTTGATAAATGCTTATTGAACACAGGCTGTTCCCTGTTTGTTTCCCGCTCACATTTCTTCTGCTAGAGGTATCTGTGTGTATGTGTTTGTATGTTGTGGGGGAATAGTTTAAGAAGGTCAATCTCTAAAGGTCTCTTTGAACAATGGGAGACAAAAGAAACCTTTCAAAAGTTGGGCCTTGGCTCAGAAATACTCTTCCCACAGTCTATCTGCAAGAGATCTCTCTTTGGGAATTTGCTGGCCATGTCACAATATTCATCTACTCCATTGGGCTGTGGACTTGTCAATGGGGCAGGGAATTATTATTTTTAGAGTGGAAAGAGAAACTCTACTTTGGCAACCAACTGCAGGCATAAAAATATTTATGTTTTATTTTTGTACACAGGCCCGGCAGTTGCCTAATAGATTCATGATAAGTTAGCAAATGATGCTACAGTGTTTATATAGAGAGCTTGGAAAGAACCTTCATTAATTAGGACTTTAATATTTCCTTTCAAGTACACAGAATTTCCTTTTTTTTAAAAAAATATTTTTTAAAATACATTTTTATTGATTTTAGAGAGTAAGGGAGAGGGATAGAGATAGAAACATCAATGATGAGAGAGAATCATTGATCTGCTGCCTTCTGCGCGCCCCCTACTGGGGATCGAGCCTACAACCTAGGCATGTGCCCTTGGCCGGAATTGAACCTGGGACCCTTCAGTCCGCAGGCCGATGCTCTTATCCACTGAGCCAAACCAGTTAGGGCTAAAAAAATATTTTTATTGATTTCAAAGAGGAAGGGAGAGATAGATAGATAGATAGAGAGAGAGAGAGAGAGAGAGAGATATGATTATGGAGTATCATTGATTGGCTGCCTCCTGCATGCTCCCCCACCAGGGATCGAGCCCGCAACCTGGGCATTTGCCCTTGACCGGAATCAAACCCGGGACCCTTCAGTCTGCAGGCTGATACTCGATCCACTGAGCCAAACCAGCTAGGGCTACAACTTTCTATCAAATAAATTTAGAAGTAAATACAAAAGGAACAGCTGACATCAGTAAAAATGGTGGTCCTCCAAAAATTCTCTTCTCCCTTAAAGCAATGACATTACTGTCAAAAATGTCAATCAACTTTTTTGGATGTACATCATGAACAGTGAGTGAATCATGTCACTTCTTTCATTTTGTTGGTGATTAGTTACTACACAAAAAGGATGAAAATGTCCCAGAGGAAGTGACACCAACAAAAAACTTCACATTAAAGGAATTCTCAGAGATATTTCATGAGGTTTAAAGTCCAAAGAATAAAATGTTGGGAGCTGATCCAAACTTAAAAAGGAGCATGACAATTCATCAAGGCAGAGTGAAGATGCTTGCTTCATATTATAAGACAAGAAAAAAGAGGCCAGCACTGTTCAAACTACCCTTGGAAAGTTTTTTACAAAGAAAAAAAATTTTAATTCTCAATTTTTCTAAGTGCTTCAGATTACAATATACTAAATAAATATTAGTTTTACTATTTTTTTCCATTTCCCTATACATTTATAATTGACAATAAGAATGTTTTTACTGTTTGACAAAAAATTTTAAAGGTCACAGAACAATGGTAATTTCTCCCATTGGTTATTAAGATTTCTTTGCTTGGCTTCAACTTGCAGGTCATTTGAACAGTTTTGGCATTACTGTACTATGCAAAATGAGGATTTCTTATATATAAGAGTTTACCATAAAATGATAAGTATGTGAAAAGGTAGCATTTCAAATCAATGGTAAAAGGATAGGTACTTAAAAAAAAGGAAGCTGAAGACACTGGTTAACAGCGAGGATGTGGTAAAGCTAGGATATGAATGCAGGCAAGCTGACTCTAGAGAATGTGCTCTTAACTAGTTTACTATATTGTCTCCCCTGGTATATATATCCAATAAATGGTTTCTTCCATAATTCTGAATTCATAAAAATTTAAAATTTTGTACATTAGTAAAGAATATTTATGAAATTAAATGGCAAAGTACAGACTGGAAAAACAATGACAACATCTGACACAATGAAGGGGTTAATATAGAAGTTAAGGCACCTTAGTTACCACATCAGCAGGCTGTGGAGCTGGCAGACCATCCTCCAATTTCTAGCTTCATCAGTTACTACTTATGTGACCCAGGCAAGTTACTTATTTCATTTTTGCTCTAGGTTTCTCATCTAGAAGTGGACATACTAATAGTACATACTTCATAGAACTATACAGAAGATAAAACAGATAACATGTATAGCACTTAGCACGGTGCCTTATTTTAGTACAATGGACTTTTTATTTTAGTACTATGCAAAGATTGTTATAAATCAGTAAGAAAATGTGTGCCCTCCTTGGAACACACACCTACTCGAATTTTCTTTTCGAGTGAATTTTCTTTCTCCTAAACTCTAAGGGTCCCCATGAGACTTGCAACTACGGGAGCAATGGGCAGTGGCAGCTCATCCCGGGCCACCCCCTGAACCTGTCTCCAAGGCCTCCTTTGCCTCACTTTTTTCTCCTAACATTTCTAGACAGCCACTTAGGTTCTCTCCTGTTGCTTCTTCTATTCTAGGCCTTTCCTTGTTTCACTGTCCCCAACTTTAATAAGCATACTTTCAAAATCAAAATCAATCTATCAACCAGAAAAGTATAATCAAACCAACAGAAAAATGACAAAAAGACATAGAGGGCAGTTCATAAAGAAGAGAAATGATTGCTCAATATAGTAAATAATCAAAACAATGGAAATTGCCCTAACCGGTTTGGCTCAGTGGATAGAGTGTCGGCCTGCGGACTGAAGGGTCACAGGTTTGATTCCAGTCAAAGGCATGTACCTTGGTTGCGGGCACATCCCCAGTAGGGGGTGTGCAGGAGGCAGCTGATCAGTGTTTCTCTCTCATTGATGTTTCTAACTCTCTATCCCTCTCCCTTCCTCTCTGTAAAAAAAATCAGTAAAAAATATATTAAAAACAACAACAATTAAAATCATACCATTCATGTTTCAGCTCATTAAATTATCAAACAATATTTTTAAGTGTTAATACTCAAGGTTGATAAGAGTTTAGGAAATAGACACTAAAGGGAGTGAAAAGTGACATATCCTGGCAGTTTGATGAAGGGATTTTAGTTATTTTAAGGAAAAAATCAAATAGGTATGCAAGGATATATGCATAAGAATGTTTATTGTAACATTTGTAGTTTCCAATACCAAAAATTTATAAACAACCTTTATGTCCATCTGTAGAGGGTTTTAAATTAATAAACAGTATGAAAATTCCTTACAATGTAATACAATACAGTCAATAAAAATATTGATTAAAATGGTCTCAGTGACCATCATTTCCTGCTTGGATTATTCCCTGCCTCATGTCTCCCTCTCAATTCATTCTCTACACAGCTACCAAACCCAAATCTAATTCTGTCTCTCCCCTGCTTGATGTCCTCTTGGCTGCTCATTGCAAAATCCTAAAACGGCCCTCTAAGGCTGGAGACTCTTCTCTCTCCCTTCACCCCAGAACTGAATATGCTCCTCAGCTGGCCTTTGTGCTCAGTTGTTCTCCCTCAGGATTTAACGTCCATCCTGTACAGTCCTCTAACAAAAGCACCCTCCACTTCTCCCTTGGAGCTCTTACACCTTATTAAATGTTGTTTTTGCCGTTGTTTACTATGTGTCTCTTCCATTACAGTTTAAATCCCAAGAGGGCAAAAATTATCAGTTTAGCCACCATTTTATCCATTGAACCTGCTATGGTGCCTAAAATACATGCTTGATGTATTCATTGAGTGATTAAATGAAAAGCAAGCTGTAAAACATATAATTCATTGCGAGTCCAATTTGTTAAAAGAGGGACCAAAGACTCATATGGCCCGTAACAGACACAGAAATGGACTGCCTCCTGCAGGTTGGCGCTGGCCAGGTTTTTCCCAGAAAACAGGAAGGTGTGCCTGGGTTGGGCGGGAACTTGCTGGGAAGAGCAGAGCTGGGAGGGAGTGGGGGGGGGGGGGCGCCTCTAGGGCTCCAGCCTCTTTAGCTCCAGGCAATGGAAGAGGCTGTCAGAGGGGAGCAGGCGTATCTCCTGTGGGCCAACCAAAGCACAGGGATTGGGCAGCTGCAAGACTCACCTGGGGTGTTAGACTCAGAGCTATGGGGAGATAGGCCTCAGGGTGCACACAGCTCCGGGGGAGGGGCATTAGGGCTTAGGGAAGGGTGGAGCAACACAATACCCCTCACCTAACCCCACCCCACATGCCACTTCACTTGGGACCCTTTGAGGGTGGCTGCCCACTGTGAGAGTGAGGGACTGTATCTGCATTTCTCTCAGGGGGCACTATGTGGAGGTGGCATGGGGATGGGCAGCAATGCTGCTGCCTCCTCTTCTGTCAAAATTCTGACCTGGGTGGTTTATCGGCCACCTCAGGGCTTGCCCTCTAAGTCAAATTCTTCTGCCCACTTGGTTCCTGAAGGAGGACTCCTATCCTCCACATCACCACACCCATCCCAGATGATGGTAGGTCAACTTTTTTCCTCCTCACTTCTGAGTAGTGGGGTCTTCATTTCCCTCTCAGCTCCAGATTTAATGTTTGCCACTAAGAAGCCCACCACTCCTGGAAAAGTCTCCTCAAACATCCCTCAAGAGCCAAATAAACACATTCCAAAGGAATGAATTCACCCATTTATTCAACTTTTCCCATGTGCAAGACATTCTTTGATAGAGTGTCTTGGAGGCCCTTTTGTGAGGGAGAGGGGCAGAGATGTCCATAAGGCCTAGAAGGAGGTTTAAAGTCTAGGCTTTTAGAGTTGGGTAAAGAGGAGCTATTGAAGATTTCAGAGAGGCTACAACTGGACTTAACTTGTGCAAAATCTTGGGAGTGAAACAGCGGACGGGGAGTCAGGCTGGTGATGATGCAGAAGTGATTAATATGGGGCATAGTAGCAGTAAGATTTAATGTTGAGTGGATGTAGGTTCTGAGCCAGGGGAGGTAGTGGCACTTCCGTCAGTTGAGACGGATTGGAGGAAGAGGAAGGAGCTCACACCTTGGGTGCTGAGGGAGCGGAGGAAAAGTTAAGTATATGAGGGAGGGTATTCAGTTGCTTCATTCCTGGGGCAGGTGACTAAGAAGGAAGACCATCACTCCTTATCCATCCCTGATACCTTGTTTGGAGAGGAGGTTCCACCACCCTCTATAGCTTTTTGTTTTGAGTCTAAGCTGAAGCCAGAGAAAACTAAGGATAAAAAAAGAGAGGAGCCAAATCCTGAAGCAAAGTCCAGGGGGAGTAGGGACTAGAGGCCTCTTTCAAGTAACTCAGGCCTGGCAGCTTGTGCTGGGCTTGTGGACGGTTCCCTTTCACAAAGGCAAAATAACTCCGGAAGCAAGCCGAGCACGCATAGGGCTTGTGCGTCTGCGGGGCTGGGCCACCAGCGTCGACTCACCGCCCGCACTGCAGCTGCACACAGAGGCCGTGTGCTGGCTGTTTCTGAGTGCATCAACTCACATCCTGCCCCAGCTGGTCCAGGTGAGGTGTTTTGCCCCAGGCAAGGCAGAGTGAGACACTGCTGGCCCACAGGAAGTAGCCGACTCACTCCTCCCAAGGGCTCATGTCGGTGTCGATGGCCACACAGTTGTAAGCCGCATAGCGGAGCTTCTCCTCACACACTTTGGCGCTGCCGGGGCAGGGAGTTTGTCAGTGCCAGGTGTAGAGGCCCCCATCACTACCAGGGGTGATGGGGCTCCAATTCGTACACTTCAGTACTTCATCCACCCTAGGATGTCATCTTTCTCCCACTCCCCACTCTCTGGGCTCGAACCTAGGAAACCCACCTGGCATACTGTGGTAGGAAGAGGGTGCTGGAGCAGGTGGAAGACTCAGGCAGCGCGTCTGTGGTCTCGCAGCTGGAGGTGTGGAGGGACCAGAGATCAGGAAGAATTGTAGGGGCACAGGGCAGGGTCTGACATGTATGGGGGTGGTGCTGGGCAGAAGGCTGGCCACAGCCCCTTCAGACCTCCCTTCTGCACTCACCCCAGCTTGTCTGGGTAGATGTAGATACGTGCAGGCAGACGGCTACGGCCTGTGACAAAGCGGAGGAAGCGGCTCCGGTCCTCTGGATGGAGAAGGAAATCAGTGCCTGCACTTCCAGCCTGACTCTGTATCCCACAAGTGAGGTCAAACCCAGGTATTACTCTGCCCTCTACCACTGACCATTGGTGAAGTTGTTCAGTGCCTCCCAGAAATACTGCACCCGTGTGTCAGATGGCTCGAAGTCCTCAAATCGGGCTGGTGGTGACAAGGCCAGAATTCATTCTTGTGTCCCAACAGACATAACCCTTAAGCCCTACCTGGTGCTGCCCTGCCCTGCCCCACACTCACTGAGCTTGCGCAGAGCGTCCACAGTGACCTCTGGGTCCCCACACACCTTCTTCTCTAACTCTTGCCAGGTCAGCAAGTCCAGCACAGCCTGCGGCACCACCTTCAGCAAACCTGTCTGCATGGCTGCCACCTGGGGAGGTGGGAAAGGACTGGTTGGGGAAGAGGGCACAACTCCCAGCTTCGTGTGTGGTGGAGCCACCTGGCCTCCCCTCCTGGAGATAACGGGGGACAGGGTCTTTGCTCAGCTCTGGGAGTATCTTTGTATTCCACCGACCGGCGGGAATGTGGGGCAGAGGGATGATGAAGGCCAGAGTTCTTGGGACTGGGAACTGGTGGCCTATCAGGCTGGGGTCTGGGCTCTGTCCAAAGCTCTCTGTTCTCTTGGCCTCTGGGCAGTACCTGCTCCTTGCTTTCTTCTAGCCGTGCCCTCTGTACCAGCTGGATGAAACGGGAACGGTCCTCATATCCCACCACGATGCCTGTACCGCCAGGGATCAGCTCCACCACCTGCTGGTCACTCAGTACCGTGGTGAATGTTAGCTCCTTCCCAAATTTGAACTCAAATGTCTCCTTGTCCATTCCTTCCATCACT
Organism: Plecotus auritus; assembly: GCF_963455305.1. Lineage (NCBI taxonomy): Eukaryota > Metazoa > Chordata > Mammalia > Chiroptera > Vespertilionidae > Plecotus > Plecotus auritus. The sequence continues at coordinate 28,368,878 of NC_137771.1, read as the reverse complement.
TCCAGGAGCTTCACCTAGGGGTTGGAGAGGCAGGAAGGTCAGCTTTTCATTATGGAAACAGTCATTTTTCCTCAAGATGCTCACAGGGAAGCAGGACAGCCAGCCAGGCAAGGAAGTAAGTCCCCATGCAGGCCACGAGAGAAGTGAGGGGATCAGTCAAGGGCTGTGAAAGTAACAAGACAACATGTAATCAGGCTCGGAGATCAGGGAAGGCATCCTGGAGGAAATGGCATCTATGCTGAGACCCAAAGGATGGCTAGAAATTGGCTGGGCCACAAGGAAGGCAGGAGAGAGAATACTGGAAAAAGGTGGGAGAACAAAAGGCTTAAGGAATCTGTTTGGCTGGAACCTGAATGTGAACCAAGTGGCCACATATACATGGGTCATGTAAGGTCTTTCTGGATTTTGTATTTTATCCCAGAGCTGAGCCATTGAAGAGGTTAAGTGAGTGTGAAATAAAATACTCTGGCTGCTGGAGATCAGATGGGTAAGAGTAGATAGGGGCACTAGCCTTTATAGTTAGTGGTTGGGTTAGAATGGAAGGTGGCCTGAACTGGAAGGTAGTAGTAAGATGGGAAAAGTAGACAGATTCCAGAAGGAGATGTGACAGAATATGGGAGGTGAGGGAAGAGGAGTGAAGAATGAGCCTGAGGGCCTCAGCAGGGGAAAAGGTGGGTGACAGTGCCGTTCTGAGAGAGGGAGCTCTAGAGGGCGGTAGACTGGGGAGATGAAGTGTGCTGAACTTGAGGTGCCATCATAGAGCAGACATCCAGCAGGCAGATGCACATATGGCCCAGGCTTCGGAGAGAAACTGGGGTTAGAGGTAAAGATTTAGGAGTCACCAGACTATGGAGAGTAGTTGAGACAATGAGAGTAGATGGGATTGGAGAGGGACCATGTGTGTGGTAAGAGGAGGTTCAGGACAACTCTGGGGAGCAGCAACCTTCAGGGGCTGGGCAGAGGAAACACTGGCTCCAAGCCCGACTTACCAGCACAGAATCCACAGCTGGGAAGTCCTTGCTCCAGCTCACCTCCTCACCAGACAGCTGCTTCCACACAAAACCAGGCAGAGCCAGGACCTGTGGGACAAATATTCATTAATGTCTTCTCATCCTGAGCTGCCCAGGTTTGGCTGGTCCTTCTTCCTTCCAGGGCCCAAGGCTGATGGGGTGCAGGTTAGGCTACTCACCAGGAACTCCTTACCCCGAAGGGCAGCCCCCATCAGCTGTCCAATCCACTCGTACTTGGCAAAGTCTCGGCAGGAGGGGTTGGGCACATACATGTCCCGGGCCTCACCTGTGCCATTGCCCTGCCCCCGAGACAGGGTTGTCAGCATGGCATGGGGTGAATCTACTTTCTTGTCTGAGATTTCCCAAAGACTTCCCTGAACACCTTTCCCTGGGGGCCCTGAATGATCCCTCTGAATGTATATTGGTTCCCCTTCCCTATCTGCCCAGAGGCTGTCCTGGGCAACTTGGACCCTCTTCTGCTCGCTCTCTAGCTCAACCTGGTACCTGGGAGGTTTGCAGAGACAAAACAGCAGAAACAACTTGGGAGGTAAGGGTGGGAGTACCTGGTTGGCCGTGCGCACAAAGAAGGGCAGAGGCACAGGGGTGTCTGCCGAGCTAGGACACAGCTCTTCTGACATGTCTGCGAGGCTATCCCGGAAACCACCCCCTGAAATGACAGATAGATGCCCTCAAGAGCTCCAGCCCCAATAATGGAATAATAAAAGCAGGCCCCCAGAAGCCTTGACCACTCTAACTAGGGCAGGGTGCTTATTATCCTCCCTCAGGGCCTCACCTTGGTCAATAATGCCTTCTGCAATGAATTTACACTCCCACCACTGGTCATAGCGCATGGGCCACCTGTAAATGGGGGTGGACCTCTGTCATGCTGGGCCAGGGCTCAGGACGATTCACCAACCCCGACACCAGCCAGAAGTAGGGCTACAGAGGAGTAATGGTGAGGGGTGCCAGAGGCAGTGTGTGGGTGTGTACGTGCACATCTGCTCTGAGTAAGTCATTCAGCCTCATGCCGTACCTGTAATCCAGGGGCTTTTCATACTTGTCAGAGGGCTTGAGGCCTTCATAAACCTGGGGCAGGGGAAAGAAGAGGGAGTTGCAGGAGTCTGTGTCAAGACCTAACCCCATTCTTGCCCAAAGACCTTGCTCAGGTAGCCTCTTGACCCAGCCTCCTAAGCCCCTTACTGGCCCTCCCTCAGTACCACCCCAGGTGGTCCAGACCTGGGTGAAGACAGCGTTCTTGCAGGCAGGGTCCCTTAAAGGGCAGGCACGGTGTTCCATAGCAAGGCGCCGGTTGATGTACAGGCGTGGCATGAAACTGGGCTTGCTGCTCTCTGAATCACGCAGGCACTGGGCCACCAGGCTTGGCCGCTGATGTGACAGCAGCAGGAACTGCTTCACTTGCTGGTGAGAAAAGGTAACCAGAGCAGGACTGGTAGGCAGTCAGGCCCTGTCCAGGCCCTGGAACCTTCCTCTATGCCTGGACCCAATTCCACCATTCCAGTCCAAGCCTAGTCCATCCCTGTCCATGCTTCCAGTCCCTCCCTTAGTCCAGCCACCAGGGGGAGCTTTCTAAAACAGAAAAAATCCAACTTTGTCATAACTTACCTAAAACCTTTCAATGGCTTCACTGACCTCGGACAAAGTCCCTGCTTCACAGCCTGGTCCACAGTGCCCTCTGCTACCAGAGCCTGCTTCCTGCCCACTCCCTCCCAGCCTCCTCCCCATGCTATAATCACATCATCTAGATGCTGCTAGTATGCCTCTCAGTTCATCTAAGAGTTGCTAGGAACTCCCAGGATACACCTTTTATGCAACCTGTTCTATCCATGCTGTCACCTTTCCTCCCCTAGCTCTTGTGTATTTCACAGACTATCTGGGGAATAGCACCAGAAAGACTAAATTTTGACACTTTGAGTCTGGCTTTCTTCCTAAGTACCCAGAGCCCAGCAAAGGTTTTAAAAACTCTCTGCTGAAGAGTGAACGATTGCATGAGCAGAAAGGGGGAACCCACTGCCAAGACCAGCACTGGATGGGCTAGGCTCACCTTAATCTCACTGAAAGTGCCCAGCGTGTGGTCCCAGGCAGGTACCAGGTGGTGCAGGACGCTGTCCAGGATCTTTATGAATCTGGGGTGGGTGGGTAAAGGTAACTGTAGCTAAAGAATTTGGCATGAATGTCAGACCCCCTCAGTCCCCAACACACAGGTACAGTAGCGGCCAGGGCCCAGGGGCTGCTCTGACACTTGAAGTTGAACAGCTTACAGTATAAGACCTCGGGAACTCCTCCACATAGACAGGATAGGGGGAAGGGAAGGGGAGGGCCTGGCAGGCCCAGGACCACAGCCACCTCTGCAGGAGAACAGCTCTGCGGTATAGTACTTCTGGGTCAGTGCCTTCCAGGCGTGGATATCGCACCAGGCTGGCCGGCTGGAAAAGGTCTGCATTCAACCCGAGCTCCCGCTGTCTAGATGACTTGATCTTGACCCCTCGAAGACGCACATCAATCCCGTCATCTGGGAGGAGACAGAGTGAGGTCACTTGCTGTGCCTGTTGCCTCCTTGGCCTTCAGTCCTGAGAATGTCTCCTTAATGCTTGGCCTTTTGTCACCTTTTGCCCCTAAATACTTGGGGCCTTTGAGATCCCCTTCTACTTACCTATTTCTGATTATTATATTCTTTGTTAGTTCTTCCGTCCACCACTATAACTGTTGGAAAGCCTGTGGGTCCCATCTCAGTTCCTCTTCCAGGTGAGCCTTAAAATCTCTATGGCTTTAAGGCAGGTCTATACCCTGGTACCTTCCACCTGGCTCAGGCCCCAAAGTTTCAAATCCTGGAGTTAGTTCAGCTGTCACCTTCATTTCAACTCTAAGCCCACCCCCTTCTCCACATTCACTTCCAGCTAGCCCCCATCTATACAATGGGGCTCCTTTTCCCTCCTTACAACCTTAAGCCCCACCTCGGCACTCCACAATGCGGATCTCAATGATTGGAAGGTGGACAGTCATATCCTCCAGGACACAGACATCCCCGATCAGAGTCCTGAGGAGACAGATGTTAGAAACTTTGGGTACTCCTTGCCTTCAAGGATCTCTGGGATTTCACCCAACCTTCCAAGCTGGGCCAGTCCCCACTGCAGATCATGCCCCACCTCCCACCCAGGCCAGCTTGCTCACTCGTCAATGCTCACGTCACTCAGCTTCTTCAGGTTGTCTCCTTCGCCCCCATAGACCACCACCCGCTTAGGCATGAAGTTGTCATCTGTGGTATCAACTGTGAGTAGCAGCTTCCTAGGGCGTCAGAGTACACATGTGGGTCTCTGTACACCCACAGACACATGGCTCACCCACCCTGTCCTACTTAGAGCCCACTCACTTGACAATGGTGCCCTTTTTCATGGTAAGCCGCACCCAGTGCTGGCACTGGGATCCATCGCTCTCCCAGTAGGTGTCTGCATTGCTGTCTGTCAGGCAGGACACATTGAACTCCTCCTGGGGAGGGACAGAGAGGTGGAATCAGTGTTTACCCCCATTCCCTGCACTGGGAATGTGCTTTGGGTCAGGGAGGAGAGATGACACAGTGCATCTGGGTTAAATGTGAAACCGGTATGAGTGGAACTGTCTAGGGATTCCTACAGGATTTCCCAGATGGGGGCTGCACTGAGTCTGGCCAATGGGGATTCAGGTTTAACCCTGGTCTAGAGGTGAGGGTTCTGGGTCAAGGAAGATGTGACGGCCTCTTACTTGGGGTGGGAGGAGGCCCAGCACCCACCGTATAGGAGGAAACGTCTATGCTCTCCACATACTGCTTCACGCTCCCCAGGTTCTCATCCTCCTTGCCCAGGTGGTCGTACAAGAAGTGGATCAGGTCCTCGTCGCACTCGTAGGTCCACGTCGGGGGCACATAGCTAAGCAATCCCAAATCCTTAATTAGGGCGGGCCCAGACCTGGGCTCCTCCTCCCCATCCCCACCAGCTCACTCACAGTAGCCTTTGAACAGCTTCCGTGTATGCCTCAGCGGGCTGGGGCCTCGATCCCAGGCGATGGGAGTATGTCAGGTCCACCACCTGTTCCCATCTGTGGGGTGGGATGGGGAGACATCAGTGCGCAGCAGGACAATCCCCCAAGGCCTGGAACCTTCATCCAAAGCTCCAACTCCTCCAAAGGACACCACCCCACCCCCTCCTTTAGGCCCCGCCCCTTCCTGCTCTTAACCCGACATTCGCTCCGATCCCACCTAAAGGGCGGTGCCAGACTACTTTCCAACTCTCCGGGGCCCGGCCCACCGACGGCCATCCCCGCCCCTCCAAGTGCAACACCTGAGCAGCGGGCGGTAGTCCACGCCGAAGAGCTGCTGGCGCCGCTGGAGGTGGTCGGGAGTGTCGATGGGAACCAGGCGGGCCCCGCCCTCAGCCGGGCGGCACACCAGCAGCCAGCCTTCGTCCAGCCCGCAGTCGCCCAGGTGCTCGGCCAGTTGCTCCTGCCGGGAGACGTCAAACGGGGGCAGGCGTCAGGGAGCTGCCCAGCCCAAGGCAAAGGGCACCGGACGCAATGCCAGCTCAGTGCGGGGAGGGAGGGGGACAGCTGGGGCCTCCCAGCTCCAGGGACCTTTGCAGGGCTCAGGGCGGGCCGGGCGCACCTTGGTCAGCTTCACCCAGAGCCCGTGGCCGTTGCACAGCTCCTCGCCGGTGGTGCGCACGCAGGAGCCGCGCCGCAGCTCGATGCTGTTGCGGGCAGCGCGGAGGGGCCCGGAGCCTGGACCCGAGGCCGGACCCGCCGCTCCCACGCGCAGCCCCAGGCCCTCCGCCTCCCACACGGGCAGCAGCACGCGCGACGGGCCCGCGGGGTCCTTGTAGAGCTTGTAGAGCACCTCGCGCGGCACGAAAGCCAGCGCCGCGGGCAGCGGCCGTCCGGCGCGGAGGCTCTGCGCGGCCTCCGCCAGGAAGCGGATTCGACCCAGTACCTGCCGCGGGGTCTCCAGCGCCGCGCCCGGGCCCGGGCCCGCCATGGCGAGGCGGCGGAGGAAAGCCCGGGAGCGACCGGCTTGGGAGCTACCGGCTCTGGAGCAGCGGCCCCGGAGGCTGACTGAGCTTCCCACTCCGCTCGCCCCGCCCGCGGCCGGCCTCCGTCGTAAGTTCTGGACTACGCGCACCTGCCGTATTGCCCTCTATACTCGGATCCTCAACCTTATTATTATTTTTTAAAATATATATTTTATTGATTTTTTTTACAGAGAGGAAGGGAGAGGGATAGAGAGCTAGAAACATCGATGAGAGAGAAACATCTATCAGCTGCCTCCTGCACACCTCCTACTGGGGATGTACCCGCAACCAAGGTACATGCCCTATCCTGGAATCGAACCTGGGACCCTTCAGTCTGCAGGCCAACGCTCTATCCACTGAGCCAAACCGGTTAGGGCCGTATCCTCAACCTTATTACTTCTGTGCCTCCCACTCAACTAACACGACCCAGTTCAGTAGTTTCTACCTGACCAATCTCCCCTTCGCTACCCCATTTCTACTATCATTTTATCCTCACTGCTACCACCCTTATTCAAGCCACCACTCTATCCATCCTGGATTATTGCAACCACCATTTTTCTAGTCCTCTGGCTTTCGTTTTGCCTCCTCACTAACAAGTCATGCTACAACCAGAAGAGTCTTAAATTTTCTAGACCTCCTCTCGGGCTCCCCGTCCTAGGGACAGTGTGACTTAAATGATTGGGGGTATAACCTCCACCCCACCCCTGCCACTGGCGAGAGTCTTGAGTCACTCGGGCTTGATCCTGGTTGTTGCGTTCAAACATCCATGTGAGAACGCAACGCCGATTGGCTGCCTCCAGGATACTAATGATCATTATCCAGTTTCTCGCAGTAATTCTCAACTAAGTGAGAGGAAAAGCCTACACAGGAAGGGAGAAGGCAAAAAAGATGGGCAGGAGCTGTTGATGAAGTACAATCATGGAAGGAAAGGAAACTGCCCCCTCCCCCCATTAAAAAAAGTTTTCTTGCCCTGGTGGGGGCCTGCAGTCCCAGGTTCGATTCTGACCAAGGGCATATGCCTGGGTTGGGCTCGATCCCCCCCAGTAGGGGGCGTGCAGGAGGTAGCCAATCAATGATTCCTCATTGATGTTTCTGTCTCCCTTCCTCTCTGAAATCAATAAAAAATATATATTAAAAAAGTTTTCTTGAAATATAATTCACATATCATTCAATTCACCCATTTAAACTATAAATCATTGGTTTTTGATACATTAATTTTTAAAAATTGTGGTCGGGCCAGCGTGGCTCAGTGGTTGAACGTTGACCTATGAACAAAGAAGAGAGGTCAGGGTTGGATTCCGGGTCAGGGCATATGCCAAGGTTGTGGGCTGGATCCCAGTGTGCGGCTGCCTCCCGATCAATGATTTTCTCTCATCATTGATGTCTCTATCATCTTCTCCCTCTCCCTTCCTCTCTGAAATCAATATATATATGATAAATTAAAAAAAACTTTTTCATCACCCCAAACAGAAACTTTGTACCCTTTAGCAATTAATTCTTCATTGCCTCCTTTCCCCTGCCCTTGGTAAACGCTAATCTACTTGCCTCTATGAATTTGCCTATTCTAGATATTTCATGAGAATGGAATCATACAATATGTGTTCTTTTGTGTCTGTCTTCACTAAAGCATGTTACAACGATGTTGTAGCATGTATCAAAACGTAAATTCTTTTCTATTCTTTCTCTTTCTTTCTTTTCCTTGGAGAGTGGAAGAGAGAGGGAAACACAGAGAGAAACATCAACATGAGAGAAACACATTGATTGATTGCCTCCTGCAGGAGCCCCGACCAGGGCCCAGGCCAGGGAGGAGCCTTGACCGGAATTGAACCCGGGACCCTTTGGTCTGCAGGCCAACGCTCTATCCACTGAGCCAAACTCGCTAGGGCAGAACTTAAATTCTTTTTATGGCTGAATAATATTGTATGTATATACAACATTTTTTTTATCTGGTTAACTATTGATGGACCGTTAGGTGGAAACTTTTATTTTTAATAGGCTTTTAAAATAATTTATTTTTAGAGAGAGAGGAAGGGAGAGGGCGAAACATCCATGTGAGAACACAACATTGATTGGCTGTCTCCTGCATGTCCCCCCGCCCCTGGGAATCAAATTGGTAACCTTTTGGTGCATGGGACCCAACCAGCTAAGCCACATTGGCCAGGGCAGAAACTTTGTTTTGATATATTTTCCAAATAATTGAGGTTATCAAGAAATAAATAATAAATAATCCCATGTAATTTTGTCAGTTTTCCATCTCCCTAGAAAATTGGGAACATTGTGCTTCTCTTTCCTTCTCTTCAAGCTATTTGTATGCTATCTCACTACTACAGAATAAAGTGAACAAATGCACCTCACAAGGGCCTGCATGACCTGAACTCTAGACATCTCCAACCTCTTGAATTACACAGATTGATCTCTTGGTTTTCATAATAACAGCCATTTGCTCTTTTGCCTCTTCACTTTACACATGCTGTTCCCTTTGCTTGGAACACCCCCTCTGCTTTCCCCAATTAAGTGAGGAGCCCTTGCTAGTTGCTTCTAGCTTTTTCTTCTTAAAACATTCATTACTGTGTCCTGGCCGATGTGGCTCCTCAGTTGGTTGAGCGTAGTCCCATGCACCGAAAGTTTGCTGGTAACCATGTCAGGGCACGTACCCAGCTTGTGGGTTCAATCCCAGTTGGGATGTGTATGGGAAGCAACTAATCGATGTTCACTTACATTGATGTTTCACATTGATGTCTCCCTTCCTCTCTCTAAAAATCAATAAAAGCATATTGAAAAAACACATTGTAAGTGCTGATTCCTCTTTTCCCCCAACAGTCTGTAACTCCTTAAAGGAAGGGGGTATCTTGTTCACCACTGTAACTTTCGCACCTATTATAGACTCTTAGTTATATAAATAATGATTTACGTTTCCTGTACAGCTTGGTTCCATAATCCACGGTAAGACTGTTAGGATCATGGACAGTGGGAGTGAAAGTGAGACTTAGGTTGAGTCTTCGGGATTCCTAGGCCTTCAGAGGAGGGAAATTCCTCAAGCCAAAGGGAAGGTGTAGTTTAGACTCTGGGGGTGGGGTGGGGTATTTGTTGCTGGGTCGCTACACTAGACTTTACGGTGAAGTGAGGTAAGGGGCCCTACCCACAGCTAGAATCTGATCATGTGACTACCAACATGGCCACCGCCTTGGCTCAGTCCAGGAAGGGGCGGAGCCTGGGGAGGGGCCGGCTCAGACTCAGGTTAAAGTGGGACTGGCTCGCAGTTACTGACATCTTATCATGGAGGCGAACGGGTTGGGGTGAGTTCTCTGCACCGCGCTTGGTGTGGCCAGCGAGGCTTCTAACTTCTAGCTGAGGAATCTGTCCGTATGACCCCTTCCCCTGGAGAGTCCCCAACCCGAACCCCAGAGCCTGGAATCCCAGAAATCCTCCAACTTTGGATTCCTGAGATCATCCCAGGGTCCGCCGCTGGACGGTCCAGACCTTCATAGGGGATGCTCCCAGGACTTTCTAATCTTCACCTAGGATCCCTATTTCCGGACCGTCAACTCTGATCCCGTCTTGACTAGCTCCCAGATGCGGAACCAGGCCACTTATACTCCCCTGTTCCTGTGATTTTCTGGTCCAGAGACCCTCAAACTATCCTCTCTGTCCCCCCTCCCCCCAGTCTTTCCAGTGGCTTTGAGCTTGGGGAAGCTGGGGCGGTGGGTAGGGTAGAGGCCCCAGCGCGGGCCCTTGTAGTCTTGTGCTCCACCTGATAGGCGGAGAGGAGGCAGAATGGGCCGGGAGCCACGGCTTGGGAGTTGGTCTGGAGAAAGCAGATAACGGTGCTGGATTGAATCCGCCTTAAGAACCCGAGCCTTCCCCAACCTTCAGCCTAGCTTACTGACACCTACTCCCCTTCCCGCCCCTCACTCCAGACCCCAGGGCTTTCCGGAGCTGAAGAATGACACATTTCTGCGAGCAGCCTGGGGGGAAGACACAGACTACACTCCGGTCTGGTGCATGCGGCAGGCAGGCCGCTACTTACCAGGTCAGGGGCAGGGCTTGAGTTTAGGTAAAACTCTGAAGAGCAAAAAGCTTTTGAGGTGCAGGGGAGAGCTCTTGAGGTTCCTCAAGGCTGAGCCCTGCCTCCCCTCTCCTGTCTACAGAGTTTAGGGAAACTCGGGCTGCCCAGGACTTTTTCAGCACCTGTCGATCCCCAGAGGCCTGCTGTGAACTGACTCTGCAGGTGAGGGGCCCACAAAAGAGGGAGGGATTTATGCCCTCAGCTCACCACTTAGCAACCTGTCTTCTGTTCCCTATAGCCACTGCGTCGCTTCCCTCTGGATGCTGCCATCATCTTCTCCGACATCCTTGTTGTACCTCAGGTACATGCTCAAACCTGATTCTGGAATATGGACACTTATCCTCACTGGACTGTGGAGAAAAGTTGGGCTGGAAGAGATGAAGTTTGGCTGAGCTTTATTCTCCTTTTCCTCTTTCCTGGCATGAGCTGCACAGAGCCTTTCCTCCTGGAGTTACAGGTTGGAAACACAGATGTTTTCTCCCCTTCCAGGCCCTGGGCATGGAGGTGACCATGGTGCCTGGCAAAGGTCCCAGTTTCCCAGAACCATTAAGAGAAGAGCGGGATTTAGAGCGCCTCCGGGATCCAGCAGCAGTGGTCTCTGAGCTGGCCTATGTATTCCAGGCCATCACCCTCACTCGACAACGGCTGGCTGGACGTGTGCCACTGATTGGCTTTGCTGGTGCCCCGGTAATGTGGAACAGGGCAGGTACTTGGGCCTGGGGAAATCACTCTGGCAGGTCTGGTATAGGCAAGGGAAGGAAGTGTCAGACTTCTACACCTGTGCATTCTCTTTGGATCCTTTTGCAGTGGACTCTGATGACATACATGATTGAGGGTGGCAGCTCAAGCACCATGGCTCAGGCCAAGCGCTGGCTTTACCAGAGACCGAAGGCCAGTCACCAGCTGCTTCGCATCCTCACTGATGCTTTGGTACCATATCTGGTGGGACAAGTGGTAGCTGGTGCCCAGGTGAGTCCTGAGGGAGAGACAAATAGGCTGAGGTTTAGTCCATAAGGACCAGAAGCAACATAGTTCCCTGTACCTGAGAGAGGGTAGGTGTCTTAATGCCAGGCATGAAAGAAGCTTAGCTTGCAGTGATCTGGCTGGAGCAGCTAAGTCCATCCAATACTGGCAGGAGGGTGGGGGTGAGGTGGGGGGAGGAGAGGTAAGGGGACCTTAATGTTTCATGTGTTCAAAGACCAAAGCTAGCACTGGGATCTGGAGGAAAGACAACACTTTTTGATTGGAACTGGGTTTTCAGGCTTAGGCAGTGTCAGGGGTTGAAGTCACTTGGGGAAAATTGAGTTTGATTCTGTGTGTGGGGCCTGGAATATTTCCTTTTTGTGTGTTAAGTATTTCTCTTCACCATCACCTAACTGTAGGCATTGCAGCTCTTTGAGTCCCACGCAGGGCATCTTGGCCCACAGCTCTTCAATAAGTTTGCACTGCCCTACATCCGTGATGTGGCCAAGCGAGTAAAGACCATGCTGCAGGAGGCAGGCCTGGCACCAGTGCCCATGGTAAGTAAGAATGGGAATTGAGTGAAGGTGGGATTGGGACTTTCAGAATAAATCCTGCATGGAATGAAGTGACCACTGGAGGGCAGTCGAGGTACAGCTGAGGTAGGTTAGTGGGCAAAGCAAGGCCCTCTGTAGGCTCAGAAATCTGCCCTTTTGTTCCCTCAGATTGTCTTTGCTAAGGATGGACATTTTGCTCTGGAGGAACTGGCTCAGGCTGGCTACGAGGTGGTTGGGCTTGACTGGACAGTGGCCCCACAGAAAGCCCGGTAAGTAATGGAGGGTGAGGTATAGGGGGTGCAGCTGCCATATGTGTAGTCACCAGAACATAGCACCAACTCTGCTTCCAGGGAACGTGTGGGGAAGAACGTGACCCTGCAGGGCAATCTGGACCCCTGTGCCCTGTATGCACCTGAGGTAACAACCAGAGTCCTTGTGTATGTCTGTGAGTTTGTCTCTGTGCATTCCCATGGCTGTAGATGTGGCTGTATTCTTCTATTTTTATGTCTGTCTCTCCCCTCTACCCCATACACACCATGTGAACTCCAGGAAGGCAGGGATTTCTTTTCATTGTTGTGTTTATTTGTGTTTTCTTAGTGCCTGGCCCATCCTAGGCATCCAATAATTTTTTTTAAATTAATGACTGAATGAATAACTGAGTAGAATCGCCTACATATATGTGTGTCACTATTATGTATAGGGAGGACAGAGGCTTGCTGGCCCTCCTTGTAGCTAATGCCCTGTTGGTCCCCCAGGAGGAGATCGGGCAGCTGGTGCAGCAGATGCTGGATAACTTTGGGCCACAGCGCTACATTGCCAACCTGGGCCATGGACTCTACCCTGACATGGACCCAGAACATGTGGGGGCCTTTGTGGATGCCGTGCACAAATACTCACGTGTGCTTCGACAGAACTGAGCATACAGTTTTTCCCCTCAAGTACTACCAACACAGAAGATTGTTTCCAGGAGAATAAAAGTCCCAGAGTTGGAGTCTAACATGTGGTTTTGTTTGTGAAAGATCTGTGCCCTTATCTTCAATTCCTTCTTAGCTTCTGCTCCTTCCCCGGGGCCTCTGTCTACATCCTCTCCCAAAGTCATGGGAACTCAGATATCAGGGTGTGTACTGTAGGACTTAATGTTAGGCCTCTCCCCACCATCTTGACTTCAGATCTCCAAGCCCCAGAGCTACATGGGTTTGGGTAGAGTTTCCTAACAGCTGGAGCTATGATACTTGCAGAGAAATAGGGTCCCCACAGCTTATGAGGTCAAGTTGTGTCTGGGGAGAGAGGGGAGTATAGATCAGAGAGGGGCACAGGAATGGCTGGAATACTTCAGAGAGGCCTATTAAGGAAGGTGGAGCCTAGGTAAGCAAGGAAAAGCTGAGAAGCCTTCAGCTTTGATACCAAAAGATGGGAGGACATAAAGACTTAGAGCTAGGTTGCTTAGGGTTAGAGTTAGACTTGCATCACTGAGGTGAGGGCCTCTGAAGACAAAAGTCCCTGTGTTGCTCAGGGTTGCTCTGCATTCTTTTCTGAGCATACCCTCCAGTTTTCTCAGGATCTTGGTGTTTCTGCCCATTATGATGGTACCTGTTTCCTGGGACAAAGCTCTAAGCTATTTGTGAGCTCTGGAGTAGGGTCTGGTGTGGCAGGCAATTCATTTGTCCTCCACATCTCCTTATACCACTAGAAATCCACTGTGCTATAGGCCCAACCAGCTCCCTGACCCAGCCAGGGCAATGCAGAAGAGAGAGAAGAGCCCCATTTATTGAGAAAACACAATTTCTGATTTTACAAAAATCTTTTCTGTGATCCATGATTTATTTATAGAAAAGCACTGAGTTCACATATTTGCTAAAAAATGCAATCGTGATACAGAAATGGGAGTGGCTTTTTTTTTTTTTTTTTTTGAACCAACCTGTTGGGCTGAGAGGTTGTAGGGCCCATGGCTGAACTTCATTAGCCACAAATAGTAAATACAACTTACTGGTTAGTGTGGAGGGGGGAAAAGAAGGTGAAACAAACAGTTTGTCAAAGAAAGGAAAATAGAGCAGACAGGTCCTTAGTTCACACTCTAGCTATACCACCCGTCCTATCACACCCCATCCCTTACTCAGGAACTAAAACAAAACAGTAAACACCAAGACACTGGCATCCAAATGACTCTTCTGAATGCCCTTGCTACCTCCTAATTCTAGGCTGAGCATAGGGGCAGGAAGGTAGCAGGAATGTCATACATTGTGGAGGTCAGCCAGGGCTAACATAGGAGTTGCCCACTAGGACTACAAACTAGTCAGAAAGGGAAAGGCCAAATGCATCCCAGCCCCAGCCTCCAAATCAGTAACCAATGGGACTGACCAAAGCAGGCAGAGGAAGCTTGAGGTAGAGAGGCAGAGGAAGAAAGCAAGTACAGGGTGAGAAGAGAACTGGAGCTGAAGAAGCCACTCTTAAGATAGACTAGTGATTAGAAGCTTGTTTGGTGAGAGAATAAAGGAGGCACAGAGATGGGGTACTGATGTTTAGCTGGTGAGAGAGACTAAGAGGAATTGGGAAGACAGATCTGGCAAAAAAAGAAGAGCCACATTCATGCAGATGCTCAAATATAAATTTACATACATACCTACATGTTGAAATATACACAATTACACATGTAAAGATGCATCAATGGAGAGCAAGCATACACACAAACATGTTTATAACACGAACTCATGTGTGCCCAGATACACACTAAACATGTATCAACATGAACACACACATAGATAAGTATTCCTACATGTTCACAAATGTGTATACCCTCACACAGAAACCCATAGTCCAGCGCATAGACATGTATTCACACAGATACACATATGTGCACATACAGGCATGCACAGATATATCTATGCATACAGACACATGTACTTAGCCATACAGATATACACACACACACACACACACATACATAATGAGAGATGAAACCAGACCCTAACACAACGGTGACCAGAGTAGACGAACAGTATGAACTCAGTGGCCTCCCAGACCTCCACCTGCTCCCTGATCTTGTTTCTCAGGAGCTCAGCAGGCTCCTAGAGGCTGTGTGAGCAGGAGCATGAGCTTCAGTGTCCTCATGGCTTCATGCAGCAAAGTCTAAGTTCAGTCCTGGCCCAGCCCCTTACTCACCATGCGGCTACAGCTACCCCTTCTGTAGGCTGCAGTTTCTGCATAGACTAGACTTGGGATTTATTCTAACTGGCCATTTTTCTCCCTGCCACTTGCACTCTTCCACTGCCAACAGTATATACTCTGCAACAGAAACCTGAGAAATGGTGTGAGTCTCCTCAGAAAACAAGTCTATCTTCCCACCCACAGCTATTTCAAGTACCCATGAAATTAGAACCAGAATTATAAATAGTTACAACTTTACAATGTAATTGGTAACACATATACTATAATATTTACAGTACCATACATGCTTCTGTTTCTCTGGTTAAGCAATCCCTGAGATGGAACAGTGTTCTGTGTTTGCCAAGGGAGAGAGGGCCAATGCCCAGGACACACGCAGGATATAGGGGCGTGAGGTGGCATGTTGTAGAGTTTCTGATCAATCTGCAGTGCCCAGCTCCTCCAGGAACAGTGGGCTATACTGAGAACCTTGCCAAGGCAGGTTCAGGCTAGAGTTGGACTCTCCCCATGCTTAGCCCTGTGGTCCTTTGGTTCAGCCACAGGTGCTTAGGGTCCTCTCAGGGTGGACAAATGTTTCAGTGTCCTTGGCCTGACCTGATGGTACCTGGGAGCCCAGGCTGCCCCAGCAGTGGGCTGTCTGCTTTCTCAGCCAAAGCGCTCTCGCACCAGCAGCATCAGCTTCTTCTTGCCTTTGTAGATTTGTTTGAGGTTGTCGATGAATTGGGCAAACTGCAGGTGGCCATCCTGCGGCAGCAGGAAGGTCTCCCGAGCCTTGCTCAGAAACTCAATAAACTCTCCATAGTGACGAGGGCTGATGTGTGTCAGGCGTGAGTGTGTAGTGTTGATATAGGCATTGATGGTGGCATCCAGCAGCTGGCGCAGTGGAGCTTTGTCAGTGGACATGAGCTTTCCAGAGCTGCGGCGACCTGGGATGCCAGCCAGGCCAGGTGCAGTCACCGTGCAACGCCTTAGGATGTCTGAGAGCACCGTGGCACAGTGCACACTCTTCACCACTAGGGGAATGAGGGCCGCCAGCTCATTCTTGCCCAGAGAGTGGCTGAGGGCACATGCCCAGAGCACATCATTGATGGCCGGATGGGTGTCCTGGTTGTAGGCTAAGTTGAGATGGCTCATGGCCAGTGAGGCCAGCTTGAAGGCACGTAGCGGGTAGCCACGAAGCTCCATGTAGCGGGCGATGGTGAACAGCTGTGAATGGGTCATGCCACCCGCGGCAGCATCAATGGCGATCTGGTAGGCTGCCTCAAAGGCGATGTGGTCTTTCTCACAGAGTGTAAGGGCTGATAGGGCACAGCTCTGTGGATCCTTCATAGCACACTGCAGGGCCAGTGTGCGAGCACAGCTAGCCAGCTCCTCCCGCTGTGGATAGTCAAGACTGAGGCGCAGGATAGTGGTGTGGGATACAGCTGTGGCAGCCACAATGCTAGTAGCCTCGGTGGGGGTGAAGAGTGTGTACCAGCTCTGCAAGATGCTCACCAGGGCCCGCACACCTGTCAGGGAGAGCCTGAGCTCAGCTGTGGCCATCCGGGTCCCGATCCACGTCTGCCCAGATTACCATTTGGGGTCAGAACTTGCCTGCAGAGATGAGTTTTCCCTTCTCCTCAGCAGCCTTGAGATGATCTGAGGCAAACCAGGGCAAGGGGAGCATCCCGGATGGCCAGACCCTGTTTTGGGTCTCTTTCCATTCCTTCCTTCCCCTGGTCAGAGGACTGAAGGTCTCAGCAGGTGCTCTTAACCCATCACAAGGATGGAGCAGCAGAGCCCCAGATCTGCCTGGGGGTTCTAGCTGAAGTGGGCCTTCTCAGGGTAGAGTCTTATACTGGGGCTTTGGGCTCTAGATGGGGTCCTAAGCTTCCAAGTTGTTTGTGATTTATCAGAAGTATGGATAGGAACTGGGACCAAACCACTGGATCAACTATCTCGTAAGGGTGCACTTGAGTACTGGCCTTTGATAATTCATTCTCTCAGATGTCTCTCATCAGAGGGACAAAATGCTACTGTCATTAGTATATAGTCCAAGCAGAGAGGCAGAACCTGGGCCAGCTAGGGCTGGCTGAGCAGTGGCCACCTTCTACCAGTGGCCCCATCCTTTCTTAGGTCATCAGTAATAGGAATATGAGAGCTCTAATGATTTGTTGTCCTGTCCCAAGAGTAGGGCCCAGGAACTCCTTTACCCTGGGGGTAGAGGGAGGTGGAAGACTCACCCACTTCTGTAGCACAGGTCACCAACCACCGCACCATCTCCCGGCGCCTCCAGTTAAGGGTTGATAAGGTCATTCTCATCACCTGGGCAAAAAGAGACATTTCCAGTGAGTTAAGTATATAAAATTTCTCTCCCTATTTGCTATTTCTTCATGCAACAAGTATTTATTAGTGCTTTCAACAGTCATTGTTCCCTTGATAAATACAGACAGCTTTGTTTAATTTCAGCCCCCAAACAGATAAAGGCTTCACTGATGACCTCTAACAAATAAAGTGCTTATTTACCACACTTTGCTTGACTTGGAGGAATGTGAGTGGGTGGGAAGAAGACCTGGACCCCGGGAAGCCTAAAGCTATGTTGCTTCTGGACTTAAATTCAAAATGGAGCCCGATTTATAGAATTCTTACCTTGTGCCTAGGCTAGAAGTTGTGTTCAGGGGACACAGAAAGAACCAGATTTGGCCTATGCCCAGTTCCCCTAAGATCTTATCTTCTGTTAATTGTCCCTGGGCCAGAAGACTAAAGCTGGGAAGGCCCACTCCTCCATACCTGTAACCCCAGCTCCAGGGCCACGTTGAGTAGGGTGCTGTCAGTACTACTGTCTGTGGGAGTAGCAATCTTGAATGCATCTTGGGCCAGTTTGAAGATGAGGGAGGAAGAATGGATGTGCTTCTGTATTGTTTCCAGGATTGTTCGGAGCCTCAGAGTGTCTCCTATAGGTACCAAGAGAAGGAGCAGGGATAGGGTTTTCTTTAGTTTCCCTGAATGGCCACTGATCACAACAGGTACTGGTTGAACTGGCTGCTATCAATTCACTGAATGCTACCACCCCTTCTGGACAATCAAGCTCTGTCTCCACTGAACCCAACACTGGAGGCTGCTTTCTTCCCGAGGCACCCACATGTATTCACTTCTCTTTACCCTTTCATCTGCCTCTACCCCTCGCCCTCCTTTCCCTCAGGCTCTTTAGGTCTCAGAAATAATTTTCATAAACAACCGAATTTTGAGAGCTGCTTATACAGAAGACAGCAATATTATTGCCAAAAATGTATGCCAGTCCCATTGTTTGCCTCCCCGGAGCAAAAAGAAACTTGGCTACCACTTCCTATTCAGTACTAGGACATAGAGTTAAGGAATACTCCACAGGAAGAGCATGTACACCATCAGAAGTGAAATTCACTGCATGAAGGCAGTATGGTGTATGAAAGATTGGTATATCTTATAAAGGGGTAAAGTGTTAACTAAAGATGGAACAAAAAGTAGGTGTTATGTTTTCCAAAGAGGTATAGTGGTAAAAATATATAGGCTTTGGAATAAAATACATTGGAAACTGAACCTAGTTCAGCCATTTACCAGCTCAGTTACTTCATCTATAAAATGAAAATAATAACCTTTTAGGGTTGTTGTGGGAATTAGAAACAATTTGTGAGTAGGTAATATTCTATTCAACTTTTATAAAAAAAAAAGATAAGTAGCAGTGTGTGTATAGTGTATGTGTGTACATACATATGAATAGAAAATGAATATATTATTTATACGACTGTCTTAGTGGTAGTTATCTTTGGGTGTCAGGATTATGGGAGAGATTACGTTTTTGCTTCTGTCAGCTCTAAAAACAATTTTTAAAATTAATAAAATTGAGCATATAGTACAGTTACCATATACTAGTACCCCATTTCCCCACTTGCAGTTTCCCCTATTATTAACATTTTACATTAGTGTGGTACATTGGATGAACCAATATTTTTACATTATTAACTGAAGTCCATAGTTTACATTAGGGTCCATTGTGGTTGTACAGGTCTATGGTTTTTGACAAATGCACAGTTTCATGGATCCTCCATTACTGTATCATACAGAATAGATTCATTGCTCTAAAAATCTCCTATGCTACACCTACCTATTCATTTCTCCTCATTCTTCCTGTGACTAGTGATCTTTTTACTGTCTCTATAGTTTTGCCAAGTACAATGCCATGTACTTGGAATTATAGTATGTAACATTTTCAGACTGGCTTCCTTCCACACCTTTTTGTGGCTTGATAAATCATTTCCTTTTATTGGTAAACTAGAGGCCCGGTGCACAAATTCGTGCATGGGAAGGGTCCCTAGGCCTGGCTGGCATCAGGGCTGATCAGGGCCTTCTGGCTGCCAGCTGGGGCCTTCCTTCATTCTGCGCCACCCCGTGGTGGTCAGCACACGTCATAGCGAGCAATCGAACTCCCGGTCTCCCGGTCAGACTCCTGAGGGGACACTTTGCATATTAGCCTTTTATATATATAGATAATATTCCATTGTATGGATGTATCAGTTTGTTTATCCATTCCCTTTTTGAAGGACACCTTGGTTGCTTCTAGTCTTTGGCAATTACAAATAAAACTGCTGTAAACATTAGTGTGCAAGTTTTTGTGTGGACATAGATTTTCAAGTCATTTTGGTAAATACCTCGGAGCACAATTGCTGGATCATATGGTAAGACTATGTTTAGCTTTGTAAACACCTGACAAACCATCTTCCAAACTGGCTTCAACTTTGCATTCCCAATGAGAGTTCCTGTTGTTCCACATCCTCACTGATGTTTGGTGTTGTCTGGTATTTGATTAGTCTTTCTAATAGGTATGTAGTGGTATTTCACTTTTGTTTCATTTATTTTCCCTAGTGACATATGCTGAGCATCTTTTCATATGCTTGTTTGCCACTTCTTTATCTTCTTTAGTGAGGCATCTGTTTAAGTCTTTGGCCAATTTTAAGATGCAATTGTTTGTTTTCTTATTGTTAAATTTTAAGTGTTAATTGTATATTTGTGATACAAGTCCTTCAACAGATAGTGTTTTACAATATTTTATCCCAGTCTGTGGCTTATCTTTTCAGTTTCTTTTTTTTTAAAATTGATTTCAGAGAGGAAGGGAGAGAGATAGAGAGATAGCAACATCAATGATGAGAGAGAATCATTGATTGGCTGCCTCCTGCATGTCCCCTACTGGGGAGGGAGGGGGAGTCGAGCCCGCAACCCGGGCATGTACCCTTGGCCGGAATCAAACCTGGGACCCTTTAGTCCACAGGCTGACGCTCTATCCACTGAGCCAAACCGGCCAGGGCTCTTTTTAGTTTCTTAACAGTATTTTTCACTGAGCAGAAGTTTTTCATTTTAATGAAGCCTACTTATCAAATCCTTTTCTTTCATGGATTGTGTTTTTGGTATTACTGTATCTAAAAAGTTATTGTCAAACTCAAGGTCACCTAGATTTTCTATGTTATCTTCTGTAAGTTTTATAGTTTTGCATTTTATTTTATGTCTATGATCCATTCTGAGTTAATTTTTATGGAAGGTGTAAGGTCAATGTCTGTATTCATTTTTTTTGCATATAGATGCCCAGTTTTTCCAGTACCAATTGTTGAAAAGACTATTCTTTACTCCTTTGTCAAAAGTCAGTTGACTATATTTGTGTGGGTCTATTTCTGAGCTCTCTATTCTGTCCCACTTACCTATTTGTCTGATATTTTGCCAATATCACACTGTCTTGATTACTATAGCTTTACAGTTAAGCCTTAAAGTTGGGTAGTATTAGTTCTCCAACTTTGTTCTTCCTTAATACTGTGTTGGCTAGTCTAGGTCTTATGCTTTTCCATATAAACTTCAGAAATAGTTTATCAACATACACAAAATAACTTGCTTGGATTTTGGTTGAGACTGTATTGAATCTATAGATTAAGTTGGGAAGAACTGACATAAAAATAATATTGAGTCTTCCTCTCCATGGATATGAAATACCTATTTAGATCTTCTTTGATTTCTTTCATCAAAGTTTTATAGTTTTCCTCATATAGATATTGTACGTATATATTTTGTTAGATTTATTCTTAAGTACTTTTTTGGAGGTGCTAATTTAAATGGTATTGTGTGGTTTTTTAAAATGTTATTGATTTTAGAAGGAGAAAGGGAGAGGGAGAGAGAGAAAGAGAGACATTGATGGTTGCCTCTCAACGGGGGATTGATCTGGGTATGTGCCCTGACTGGGAATCAAACCAGCGACCTTTCAATGCATGGGATGACACTCAACCAACTGAGCCCACAGGCCAGGGCTTGTGTGTGTGTATGTGTTTTTCTTAATAAATCTTTATTGTTCAGATTATTACAGGTGTTCCTCTTTTTTTTCCCCATAGCTCCCCTCCACCTGATTCCCCACCCCACCCCACGCCCTTACCCCACGCCACTGTCTTCATCCATAGGTGTAAGATTTTTGTCTAGTCTCTTCCCACACCCCTCACACCCCCTTTCCCCTGAGAATTGTCAGTCCACTCCCTTTCTATGTCTCTGATTCTATTATATTCACCAGTCCATTCTGTTCTTCAGATTTTTTATTCACTTGATTTTTAGATTCACTTGTTGGTGGGTATGTATTTTATGTCATTTTGTAGTTCATAATTTTTATCTTTACCTTTTTCTTCTTCCTCTTCTTAAAGAATACCCTTCAGCATTTCATGTAATCCTGGTTTGGTGGTGCTGAACTTCTTTAGCTTTTTCTTATCGGTGAAGCTCTTTATCTGACCTTCAACTCTGAATGATAGCTTTGCTGGGTAGAGTAATCTTGGTTGTAGGTTCTTGCTGTTCATCACTGTGAATATTTCTTGCCACTCCCTTCTGGCCTGCATAGTTTCTGCCGAGAAATCAGCTGACAGTCGTATGGGTGCTCCCTTGTAGGTAACTAACAGTTTTTCTCTTGCTGCTTTCAAGATTCTCTCTTTGTCTTTTGCCCTTGGCATTCTAATTATGATGTGTCTTGGTGTGGTCCTCTTTGGATTCCTCTTGTATGGGGTTCTGTGCGCTTCCTGAACTTGTAAGTCTATCTCTTTCACCAGGTAGGGAAAGTTTTCTGTCATTATTTCTTCTGATAGGTTTTCAATATTTTGCTCTCTCTCTTCTTCTGGCACCTCAAAAATTCGGATGTTGGTACGCTTAAAGTTGTCCCAGAGGCTCCTTACACTATCTTCATATTTTTGGATTCTTTTTTCTTTTTGTTTTTCTGGTTGGGTGTTTTTTGTTTCCTCATATTTCAGATCTTTGGTTTGATTCTTGGGGTATGTTGATCTACGGTTGAGTTTCTGTATATTCTTTATTTTAGACAGTGTATGCTTAATTTCTGACTGGTCCATTTCCATTGTTTTTTTTTTTTTTTTGGCTTTCTCATTAAGATCCTTAAAGGTCTCACTAAGTTCCTCAGTGGTTTTTAGAAGATTCTTGGGTAACCTTATAAATGTGGTTCTGAACTCTAAGTCATCCAGTAGTTTGCTTTCCTCCATTTCTTTCATTCGTGACATGTTTCTTTGTCTCCACATTTTGCTGCTTCCTTGTGTTGATGGAGTGGCTTTGTGTGGCAGGTGACCTACAGGAGCCAGTAGCTCAGCCTCCCCAATCACCTGAGGTGGACGCTCTTGGTACACCCCTTTGTGGGCTGAGTGCAAAGTCTTGGTGTAGTTAAATTAAGCCTTGTTTGCTGTTGGTACACTGGGAGGAATTGACCTCCAGACCAACTGGCTGTGAGGACCCGCTGTGTCTATAATGGAAGAACTGCTGCGCTGGAGACATGCTTATGGTGCAGGACTTGTTTTAGTGGGGCTTTGGTGCTCACTGAGTCTGCCTCTTGAATGTGTCACTTATAGATGTGAGGAGTTGAAATCTGGTGTTTCACACTAACCACTAGGTACACTGGCTTCTGGATCTCCAATGGGGTGCAGGTCAGCTACTGTTTGAGGCCACCCAGCAGGAGGTACAGTGAGAACTACAGTTTTTCTCCTCTTTGCTTGGGGTTTGGAGGTTTTGGAGCTGTCTGACCCGGGCTGCAAGTTTGCTAGGTTAAGCTGCGATAGGGCAGGCCATTCATATGCTAAAGCCGCTGCTTGGAGCTTGGGTGGGTTTGTAGGTTGTGCAGGACGGGGTCTCAGGGCATCACTAGGCTAGGGCGTGGCAAACAGCGATGGCTGCCAGTTAGCTGGCTCTGCATGTCCGACTGCGTCCCAGCGTCCTGCACCCCAGCACAGTAAACAATTATTCCTGCGCACAGCCCTGCAAGCAAGCCACCCTTACTTTCTGACCCGATGGCAGACAGTCCAGCTTCTCCCCGTAGGAGTTTGGGTTCCCCGCGTCTCCCCAGAAACTGGAGTTTGGAGTAATTGGGAGCTTGTCTCCCTTCGGGTTGAAAAAGCAGCGCTCCCAGTTGCCCGCTGCCAGCCCGATTCGTGTGCTTCCGTACCTCAGCTTTTCAGCACTTGTGCACATCTCAATGCTCTTTTCTCTTTCCTTCTAGTTGTAGAACTTCCACATAGCCAGCTTTCCTGTGGTTCTGGGTGATAGACGTTTTGTCTTTTAGTTGTAGTTTTGAAATTGTGCGAGGCAGCAGTTTAGGTGTTTACCTATGCCGCCATCTTGGATCCTCCTCTCTGTTTTTTGTTTTAAAGCATTTTTAAAAATATATATTTTATTTTTTACAGAGAGGAAGAGAGAGGGATAAAGAGTTAGAAACATCAGTGAGAGAGAAACATCTATCAGCTGCCTCCTGCACACCCCCTACTGGGGATGTGCCCATAACCAAGGTACATGCCCTTGACTGGAATCGAACCTGGGACCCTTGAGTCCGCAGGCCAACGCTCTATCCACTGAGCCAAACCGGTTAGGGCAAGCATTTCTAAATGAAAAAAAAATTTTTTTTTAATTGATTTCAGAGACAAAGGGAAAAGGAGAGAGAGGTAGAAATATCAATGATGAGAGAGAACCATTGATCGGCTGTCTTCTGCACACCCCTTACTAGGGACCAAGCCCACAACCCGGGCCTGTGCCCTGATCAGGAATCAAACCATGACCTCCTGTATCACAGGTCAATGCTCAACCATTGAGCCACAGTTGTTCATTGCTGGCATACAGGAAAGCAATAGACTTTTGTATCTTAACCTTGTATCCTTAGTATAATCACTTCTTAGTTCCAGTTTACTATTGAATCTTTTAAGGTTTTCTAAATAGACAATCATGTCATTTACAAGCAAAGACAGTTTTATTTCTTCCTTTCTAATCTGTATACCTTTTATTTCCTTTCTTGTCTTATTGCATTAGATCCAGTATGATGCTGAATGGGTTTGGTAAGAAGGGACATTCTTGTCTCATACATGATTTTCAGGGGAAAGCACCTAGTTTTTCTCCATTAAGTAGGATGGTAGCTACAGGTTCATTGTAGATGTTCTTTATTTTTTAATCCTCACCAGAGGATATTTTTTCCATTGATTTTTTTAGAGAGTAGAAGGGAGGGAAGAGAGAGAGGGAAGGGGGAGGGAGGGAGAGAGAGAGAGAGAGAGAGAAATATTGACATAAGAGACTCATTGATTGGTCAGCTCACGCCCAGACCAGGGCCAGGGATCGAACCTGCAAGCAAGGTAGGTGCCCTTGACCGAGAATCAAACCTGCAACCTTTCGGTCTGTGGGCTGACGTTCTTATAACCACTGAGCAAAACCAGCAAGGGCATGTAGATGTTCTTTATAAAGCTGAGTCAGTCTGATCTAGTTCTAGTTTGCTGAGAGTTTTTTTTTTTTTTTTTTTAAAAACATGAATAGGTATTGGATTTGGTCAAATTATTTTCTTGCATCTACCGATATAAATTATATGCTCATTCCTCTTTAGCCTGTGGATGTGATGAACTACATTTATTTTCAAGTGCCTGAACCAGCATTCCATACCTGAAATAAATCCCACTTGGTCATGGTGTATAATTATTTTTATATTTTGTTGGATCCAATTAGCTAATACATATTTTTAAATTAAAAATGTTTTTATTGATTTTTAAAGAGAGAGGAGAGGAGGAGAGAGAAACATACATGTGACAGTGGAACACCAATTTGCTGCCTCCTGCATGCCTCCTAATGGGGATCAAGCCCACAACCTGGGCATGTGCCCTGACCGGGAATTGAACCAGCAACTTTTGGTGCACTGGATGACACCCGACAGAGTTACACCAGCCTGGGTCAATTATCTAATATTTTGATGAAGATTTTTGCATTTATCTTCATGAGTGATACTGGTCTGTAGTTTTCCTTTCTTGTATTATGTTTACCTGATTTTGGTATTACAGTAATGCTGGCCTCACTGGATGACTTAAAGTATTCTCTCTGCTTCTATTTTCTGGAAGGGATTGTAGAGAATTGGTATCATTTTTTTCCCTTTAATATTTGATAACTTACTAGTGAACTCATCTGGGCCAAGTGCTTTCTGTTCAAAAGATAATTGAATCTATTGCTTTAACATAGATAGGTCAAATCAGATTATTTAGTTCTATATGTGTGTTTTAGTAGGTTGTTTTTTTCAAGGAATTTGTCCATTTCATTATCTAAGGTATCAAATATATAAGCATACAGTTGTTCATAATTTTCCTTTATTATCCTTTTAATGACCATGGGCTCAGTAATGATGGCCCCTCTTTCATTTACGGTATTAGTCATTTATTTCTTCTTTCTTTTCTTGGTAAGCTGGATAGAGGTTTATCAAATTTAATGATCTTTTCAAAGAAGCAGCTTTTACTTTCATTGGTTTTATTTTTTTTCTTATTTTAAATTTCATTGATTTCTGCTTATTTTTTTTCCTGCTAGCTTTAGGTTTATATTGCTCTTCTTTTTCTTGTTTTCCAAGGTGAAAACTTACTAGTAGATTTATTTTATTTCCATAATAGACTTAACATTGTGTAAGTTTAAGGTGTACAATGTGACTTAATATGTATGGATTGCAAATGATTACCACGATAAGGTTAGTTAACACATCTATTACTTCACACAGTTACCTTTATTTTTGTGTGTGATTGAGAACAATTAAGATTTAATCTATTAGGACATTTCAAGTGTACAATACAGTATTGTTAACTATAGTCACCACGTTGTACATTGGATCCCCAGAACTTAATCATCTTATAACTGAAAATTTGTACCCTTTGACCAAAATCTCATTTCCCCTATACCTCAGCTCCTTCCAGCTACCAATATACTGTGTTTCTATGCGTTTCCACATATTAAATGAGATCATACATACTTATCTTTTTCTGTCTGACTTATTTCATTTAGCACAATGTCCTTAAGGTTCATCCATGCTTTTCGCAAGTGACTGGATTTCCTTTTTTTTTTTTTAATGGCTGAATAATATATATATATTTTTTAATTAAATAAATCTTTATTGTTCAGATTATTACAATTGTTTCTCCTTTTTCTCCCCATAGCTCCCCTCCACCCGGTTCCCACCCCACCCTCTGCCCTCACCTCCCCCCGCACTGTTCTCATCCATAGGTGTACGATTTTTGTCCAGTCTCTTCCTACACGCCCCATACCCTTTCCCCCTGAGAATTATCAGTCCACTCCCTTTCTATGCCCCTGATTCTATTATATTCACCAGTTTATTCTGTTTCTCAGATTTTTATTTCACTTGATTTTTAGGTTCACTTGTTGATAGATATGTATTTGTTGTTCATAATTTTTATCTTTACTTTTTTCTTCTTCCTCTTCTTAAAGAATACCTTTCAGCATTTCATATAATACTGGTTTGGTGGTGCTGAACTCCTTTAGCTTTTTCTTATCTGTGAAGCTCTTTATCTGACCTTCCATTCTGAATGATAACTTTGCTGGGTAGAGTAATCTTGGTTGTAGGTTCTTGCTATTCATCACTTTGAATATTTCTTGCCACTCCTGTCTGGCCTGCATAGTTTCTGTTGAGAAATCAGCTGATAATCGTATGGGTGCTCCCTTGTAGGTAATTAACTGTTTTCTCTCGCTGCCTTTTTTTAAAGTTAAATATATTTTATTGATTTTTTTACAGAGAGGAAGGGAGAGGGATTGAGTTAGAAACATCAATGAGAGAGAAACATTGATCAGCTGCCTCCTGCACACCCCCTACTGGGGATGTGCCTGCAACCACGGTACATGCCCTTGACCGGAATCGAACCTGTGACCCTTCAGTCCACAGGCCGACACTCTATCCACTGAGCCAAACCAGCTAGGGCTCTCTTGCTGCTTTTAATATTCTCTCTTTGTCTTTTGCTCTTGGCATTTTAATTACGATGTGTCTTGGTGTGGTCCTTTTTGGATTCCTTTTGTTTGTGGTTCTGTGCACTTCCTGGACCTGTAAGTCTATTTCTTCCACCAGGTGGGGCAAGTTTTCGGTCATTATTTCTTCAAATAGGTTTTCAGTATCTTGCTCTCTCTCTTCTTCTGGCACCCCCATAATTCTGATGTTGGTACGCTTGAAGTTGTCCCAGAGGCTTCTTACACTATCTTCAACTTTTTGGATTCTTTTTGCTTTTTGCTTTTCCGGTTGAGTGTTTTTTGCTTCTTTGTATTTCAAATCTTTGACTTGATTCTTGCGTTCCTCTAGTCTGCTGTTGGGTCTCTGTATAATATTTTTTATTTCAATCAGTGTATGTTTAATTTCTAGTTGGTCCTTTTTCATATCTTTGAGGGTCTCGCTAAATTTATTGGCGGTTTCTAGGATATTCTTGAAAAACCTTATAACTGTGGTTTTGAATTCTATATCCAGTCATTTGTTTTCCCCCATTTCTTTCGTTTGTGATCTGTTTCTTTGTCTCCGCATTTTCGCTGCTTCCCTGTGTTGATGGAGTGGCTTTGTGTGCTAGGTTTCCTATATGGCCCAGTGGGTTGGCCTCCCCAGTTACCTGAGGTAGACACTCTTGGTGCACCGCTTTGTAGGCTGTGTACACAGCCTTGTTGTAGTTAAGTCTTGATTGTTGTTTGTATCACTGGGAGGAATTGACCTCCAGGCCAGTTGGCTGTGAGGATCAGCTGTGTCTATGCTGGGAGAAGTTCGGTGCTGGAGACGACAGCCTTATAGGATCAGACTTGCAAAATTGCAAAAGCCTCTGTGCTCAGCTTGGATGGGGCGGAGTCTCAGGTCAGAGCAGACAGTCTTGGCTTCCCGTCAGCCTTGCCCTTGAGTGCGCGCCTCCAGACCTCTGTCTTCCGCGGCTCCCCTGAGTTTCCGCCTGACAGTCCAGATTCCCCCCGTAAGAGCGTGGGTCCCCAGGGGCTCGCCCGTAACTAGGGTTCAGTGCAGTCAGGAGCTTCCAACTCCCTTCCACTAGGGAAAGCCTGAGGCAACCTCCGCATTCAGTCTTCTCTGTGAGCACTCGCGCGCACGTGCTGCCAGACCCCTGCCTGCCGCAGCTCCCCCGAGTCTCTGAGTCTCTGTGTGCCTTTCTCTGTACCTGACAGTCCAGACTCCCCGTATGAGCCTGGGTCCACGGGGTTTTGCCCGGAACTGGGGTTCAGTGCAGTCGGAACTGGGGTTCAGTGCAGTTGGGGGCTTCCTTCCCCCTTCCGCCAGAGAAAGCCAGCCAGGCACTCAGCTGCCCTTCCACTCTGCGCGCGTCTCCGTACCTCAGCCTTTTGCTGTTCCTCTGATTCTTCGTGAGCCTCTCTTTCCTCCTAGTTGTAGAATTTCCACTCAGCCAGCCTTCCTGTGGTTCTGGATGATGTCTGTTCTGTCTTTTAGTTGTAGTTTTGAAATTGTTGTGCGAGGCAGCAGTTTAGGTGCTTACCTATGCCGCCATCTTGGTTTCTCTCCCTGAATAATATATTTTTTTGTGTGTGTGTACCACACTTTTTTCTTTCTTTTTAAACTACATTTTTATTGATTTTCAGAGAGGAAAGGAGAGGGAGAGAGAGAGATAGACACATGTGTCCTGACGAGAGAGAATCATTGATCAGCAGGCAAGCATATTGGGGACTGAGCCCACACCACGAGCATGTGCCTTGACTGGGAATTGAACCGTGACCTCCTGGTTCATAGGTCGATGCTCAACCACTGCCTTCCCCCCTTTCTGCCTTCTCTGGCTTAAATTAAGCATTTTATGTGATTCAATTTTCTCTTCTATCCTATCAATTATACTTATTTTAAAAATGCAATATTAAAAAGAACTATATTCTTCTAAAATTAATTATCCTCCTTTAAAAATAAAGAGTTAAATAATTAAGTGGTATTTGCCTTAGAATTGCTATTATTTTTTTAAACAAGACATTATCTATTAGTTCAATTAAGAATTAAAAAACCCTACCTTGGCCGATGTGGTTCAGTAGTTAGAGTTGGCCCCCATGCACCCAAGGGTCATGGGTTTGATGGCTGAATGTCAGTTCTTAGATATTCTGGTCTGGTTCCTCCCACCCCCATTCTTTTTTTCTCTTTGTATTGCAATTTGAGAAGTTTCTATTGGCATTTATAATTTAAAATTTTAGAAATTTTCACGATTCAATATTGAAGATACCAAAAGTAAATAATGAAAAACTGTTTCTTCCCCTAACTCCTGTCCCTCATTCATCTACTTCTAACCCCATATACAACCAATATTATCAGTTTTTTATTTACCTTCTAGGATAATCTATGCATAATAAGGAAATAAATTATCTATTTCCTCTCTTTAAAAACATCCCACAAATAAGAGTATAGTCTACACAGATTCTCATGTTATTTTCCTCCTATATATCAATATATCTTAATATTTCATCAGTACATAAAGAGCTCCTTGTTCTTTTATCTTTTTATTTTTGAAATATATTTTTATTGATTTCAGAGAGGAAGGGAGAGGGAGAGAGATAGAAACATCAATGATGAGAGGGAATCATTGATTGGCTGCCTCTTGCATGCCCCCTACTGGGGATCGAGCCCAAAACCTGGACATGTACCCTTGGCAGGAATCAAACCCAGGACCCTTCAGTCTGCAGGCTGACGCTCTATCCACTGAGCCAAACCAGCTAGGGCCTCCTTGTTCTTTTAAATGGCCATATAGTATTCCATTTATGGGTATACAGGTCCATACTCCTTATTCAAAGCTGTAGAATTTTGAATATATTTTGGAATTCAGAATTTTAAAAATTACAGAAAGATAATTTGTACATATATATAATATTTGCAGCATCCCATAATTAAAAACATTAATATTTGTACAGTGAATGTATGAATAATCACACTAGGTGGGATAAAGGGCAAAATTAGTTTTGCAGTTTATCAATACAACTAGAGGCCCAAAGCATGAAATTCATGCAAGGAGCTCGGCCCTTGCAGCTGCGGCGGCCCCGGCTTCGTCCGGAAGGTTGTTTGGACGGTTGTTCCGCTGTTTGGCTGTCTGGTCTAATTAGCATGTTACTATTTTATTATTAAAGATAGTAAGTAAACTGATAAATAAAATAGTATGATAGAGACCATAAATACTTGTTATCTTTATTTCTGAGAAAACATTTATTTATTTTTATATATATTTTGTTGATTTTTTTACAGAGAGGAAGGGAGAGGGATAGAGAGTTAGAAACATCGATGAGAGAGAAACATTGATCAGCTGCCTCCTGCACACCCCCTACTGGGGATGTACCCGCAACCAAGGTACATGCCCATGACTGGAATCGAACCTGGGACCTTTCAGTCCGCAGTCTGACGCTCTATCTGCTGAGCCAAACCGGTCAGGGCAGAGGAAAACATTTAATAAAACCTCATATCAAACTAAATATTTGTAAATGTGCATGCAATAAATGTGTTATATCTAGTTTCTTGAGGATTTTGGACAAAAGTCTTTATCAAAGATTAGAACTGCATATTTAATGATGGGCCAGAAATGGAATTCTTCTTCTTTTTTTTTAAAAAAAATATATTTTGCCCTAACCGGTTTGGCTCAGTGGATAGAGCGTCGGCCTGCGGACTGAAGGGTCCCGGGTTCGATTCCGGTCAAGGGCATGTACCTTGGTTGCGGGCACATCCCCAGTAGGGGCTGTGCAGGAGGCAGCTGATCGATGTCTCTCTCTCATCGATGTTTCTGACTCTCTATCCCTCTCCCTTCCTCTCTGTAAAAAATCAATAAAATATATTTAAAAATATATATATATATATATATTTTATTGATTTTTTAGAGAGGAAGGGAGAGGGATAGAGAGTCAGAAACATCGATGAGAGAGAGACATCGATCAGCTGCCTCCTGCACACCCCCTACTGGGGATGTGCCCGCAACCAAGGTAAAATTTCTTGGTCACAAGTTCAGAAGGAGAGTATGCGGAATAGTGGTCCAAGAATAATCCTATATAATAAAAGCCTAATATGCTAAGTATCCGGTCATCCATTCAACCAATCAAAGCGTAATATGCTAATGATATGCTAAGGCCACTCAACCACTCCCTATGATGTGCACTGACCACCAGGGGACAGACACTCTGACCAGTAGGTTAGCTTGCTGCTGGGGTCTAGCCAATCGGGACTGAGCAAGACAGGCCGGACATGCCCTGGAGCCCTCCCGTGGTCCCTCCCTGGCTGGCCAACCTCCCGCATCTCTCCCTGGCCCTGATCGTGTACCGGTGGGGTCCCTCGGCCTGGCCTGTGCCCTCTCAAAATCCGGGTCCCCTTGGGGGATGTTGGAGAGCTGGTTTCAGCCCGATCCTGCAGGCCAGACAGAGGGACCCCCACTGGTGCATGAATTCATGCACTGGGCCTCTAGTTTAATTATAATTTTCTTCCATTCCAGCTTGTGTGCAATGAGCTCATGTCATTGGTAAAGATTAGTGAGCCAGTTAGAAAATATCTCTTTGATTGATTATCCATGTGTTTTTGTTTATATACTAAAAATAAGTTGTAAACAACTTTGAAACATCTCTTGATGTTGACTTTTTCTAACTTTCAACCTGTGCTTAGAGTCCTTAAAATCTCATTTGTATATCAATCATTGCTAATTTTTATTTTATTTTATTTTTTAAAATATATTTTATTATTGATTTTTACAGAGAGGAAGGGAGAGGGAGAGAGAGTTAGAAACATCGATGAGAGAGAAACATCGATCAGCTGCCTCCTGCACACGCCCTACTGGGGATGTGCCTGCAACCAAGGTACATGCCCTTGACCAGAATCGAACCTGGGACCCTTCAGTTCGCAGGCCGACGCTCTATCCACTGAGCCAAATCGGCTAGGGCAATCATTGCTAATTTTTAAAATAAAAGAATACAGGCCAGAACAGAGCTGTTTTAGCAGCACTCTATACATGTTTGGGACTAAGGTTTTCATTAAAAATTATCTTTAAGATCTGGCAGACGTGGGAGCTTTGGGGTCCTGGTGAACAGAACAGACTTTTGGCCAGGCAGAGGGCCTCTAGGTGGCTCGGCGTGAGCACCTCCATGTGCAGGAGATCTCTCCAGGACCAGGAGAAGCTGGAGGAGAACGATGTGCTGCACCTGCAGCTGGCCGTCTGGTGGCCTCCAGCAGAGCCCTGTGCTCCCTCTGCAGACAGTTCCAAAGGAGGCTGCCTTGAGAGCAGTCAGCTTCAACCTAGGGGCGGGCCCCTCCTGGAAACACCTGGAAACCCCGGAGCCAGAGCAGCAGGGCCTCCAGGCTGCAGCTCGCTCAGCTAAGAACGCCCTGGGTGCCATGTTACAGAGAATCCAGGAGTCCTGCCAAAGTGGCACCAAGTGGCTGGTGGAAACCCCAAAGCCAGGAGGGGGAAGACACAGGGTAGTAGCTCCACCCAGCTCGCAGCCTGAGCCAGAGGAGCACCCGGCTTTCTGGAACCAGCCCATCCCACTCAACTCCAGGCCCCTGGGAGCGGGAGCGGCACCGCAGCTCCACCCAGATGGGCCCACGTGCCCACCCACTGCAGAGGTTAGAAAATATCTCTTTGATTATCCATGTGTTTTTGTTTATATACTAAGGTGAAGTGCCTTTATCATATGGATGGATAGATTCAGAAGTTACCTTAAAGATGATTTCATTCTATATACTCAGGATTCTATAAATAGTAAGTAGGGCAAAACTTTGGACTGGACCCAGGTGCTCACTCTCATGACAGCAATCAAAGTGAGGATCCCTCTGTCTAAGAGGTCAAAGGAAGATGAATGGCTTCTCTTCTTCAGGAGACTGCAGCCCAAGCCCTTGATGGGGCCATGACTGGGCTGGCATAGTGGAGATGCTGAAGCCTATGATCTATCTACGCTTACCTTTGGCAGCAGTCAGCATGGTGGAGGCCAGTTCACACTGCTGTGATTCCAAGTGTCCAAGTGTAAACCAACGAGGATAACGGCTGGGCACCATAGACACCATATGCTGAGGGTGGGAAGTGTCCCCAGTAGAAGTCGAGTTTTCTAGAACAGGTAACCTAGAAGAACCAGAAAGAGTCATTACCCACCATCCAGACCCTTGTCATTTTGAGCCATCTTATAAATGCTTATCTTGGAAGTGAAGTAAATGAGCAGGAAAGGGTTAACTGAGAACTTTGAAGATTTAAAAATCTAGGGTACTGTACTCTATATGAGGTGAATGCCTAGACACTTGTAGAACTCAACTGAATAGTCACTGTGAATGGATCTGAAAGGCAGTTCAAAAGCCATAAGATTTTTTTTTTAATCCTCACTCGAGGATATTTTTCCATTGATTTTTAGAGAGAGTGGAAGAGAGAGGGAAAGACAGAGAGAAATATCAATGTGAGAGAAACACATCAACTGGTTGCCTCCTGCACGTACCTTGGTTGCAGGGCCTGGGCCAGGGAAGAGCCTGCAACCGAGGTACATGCCCTTGACCGGAATTGAACTTTGGACGTTTTGGCCCATAGGCTGATGCTCTATCCACTGAGCCAGACCAGCTAGGGCCATAAGATTATTTTTAAAAGTATAAGAAACTTATGCCAAGGAATCCTCAGCAGTTCTTTTCTGGTTGAGGTGAGAAGCTCTCTCAACCTTATGGTCTAACTAAAATTTTTCTGTATTGTCTGCTGCATCCTTGAGGTCCACCTGCCTGAATCAAGGATCCTATTCTAGTTTGGGAACAAGATGCTCATAGCTCATGGTTCTCAAGTTTAGTTTTAGAAAACCATTTCTACCTCCCTAGGTGCATCTGGTGACCTATTACTGGGAACCATGACTCTGTTGAGCTATGGAAAGGCTCAAACCCCTGCTCAGGCTGCTTAAATGGCCCCAGAACTGGAAGACTCAGGCCATGGGTGCTCCATATCTATTAAAAACTCAGGGGCTTCCTCAGATAACCCACCAAGAGTACAGCCAGGGACCAAGTGGGTCACTAGCAAGACATCCCAGATAGGAATTCTTGATCATATGAAAATATCTAAGCCATTTTAGCGCAGGCTTGGTGGCAGGTCCAATAGAATAGATACAAAAGGAAAGTGATAAAAGTGAGATAAACAAAGAAAAAGAGCACCTAAGACTTCTACTTTGGCGGAGACAATTGGGCTAGGAAA
This sequence comes from Plecotus auritus, assembly GCF_963455305.1. NCBI lineage: Eukaryota > Metazoa > Chordata > Mammalia > Chiroptera > Vespertilionidae > Plecotus > Plecotus auritus. The sequence continues at coordinate 28,334,603 of NC_137771.1, read as the reverse complement.
CATTTACCCACCTCATGGCACGTAAGGCTAATTTATAGGACAGGTCTGGATCATGAGGCAGGAGAGCTGAGAACAAATACTTGGCAAAGGTATGCATGGGAACACTCTCTCGGTGAATGACTTCTCCCAGACCACTGAAGGGGCCTCCTGCAGGAAGAAGATAAGCCAACCAGTTACTTATCTGTATGCTTCTATTTGCCAGCCTAGACTTGAACCCTAGGATCCCACACATGTTTGCTAGCCATGGGAACCTTCAGTATACTTTAATGCCAAAAATGTTTCTGTACTTGTGCTATATAATAGAGGAGCACCTAGAGTCACAGGTAAAAGACCATAGCCTCTTCTTACCTTCTAGCAGTAAGAGGCACTGTTTCTGTAGGGTTTGCACCAGTTCGTCGTCCAGCTGAAGCTCCTGGAGTCGACTCAGGAGCTGCTCCTCATTGCGGCACACCTTGTCCTGTGCGTAGAGGCCTTCAGGCATCACCCTCTGTTGACCCAGCCCCATCAGAGCAACTTCCAAGGCCAATGACAGATAAGACTCACTGCTGTTTGGGCAGCCTGCTGCCATGGGTACATGCTGGTACACAGGGGGTCTGCTTTCATTCATATCTGAGGGCAACAGGTCACCAGATTCCTTAGGTCAGGCCCCGTGGATTCATCTGCTCCTCTCTCCCTCCCACTTTGGAATACAGCTGGGTCAGCAGCTGTCACAGGGAAGCTGAGTCAGAACCCCATGGCAGTAGGAAAAATATACCGAAAAAAAGTTACACAGAGCCACAAAGATTCCTAGCTTCTTCCTAATATATGACTGGCTGGGCTAGTTGGGGAAATATAAAAATCTTATACTAACCTTTTGCTAGTAATTATAATACCATAATTACCTGTTTTTCTATCTCTTTCACTAGTGTGAGTATCTTAAAGGAAAGTGACTTTATCTCATTGCCCTAGGTATTTCCAGGGTCTGGTGTATAGGAGGAGCTAAGTGTATGTCAGTGGTGAATAAACCCCAAGTGCAACCTCAGGCTTTGCAGATGCAAGTGTCATTGTGCAGATGAAACAGACCAAAGATGATGACTCCCTTTTAAGGGATGAGAAGGAAGATAAGGGCAGCCCTAGCTTAGATTGGGGCCACCCCTTGTATCTCTAACCAGAGAAATCCAAATCCACCCAGCTAAACTATTACTTTTATAACACTTATAATTTCTATGTTATCATTACTTTATATACTCCACCTTTGGATTCAAAGTTTCAGAAAAAGAGCACAGGTTTAAAAGTTAGAGTTTGGTTTCTTTCCTTTTCTCTTTCGTTTACCTGGTAAGTATTTATGAACGACTATTAAATGGGCGGTCTTACACTAAGTGCTGGGATCATAAGTCAGTCATAATTTCTGCTTTTAAGGAGCTTACAGCCTAGTAAGGGATACTCACTTGTAAACAAATTGTAATGCAGTGTGTTAAATACTATAATAGATGCATGTATACAATATAGTGATGGCATAAATGAGAGCAGAATCAATTTTGTCTCTAGTCCTTGCTACTCTGAGACTACTGAATAACATCCCTTCTATTTTTTATTTGTAAAACTGGTATAAAACCAACATCATTAGGAAGAAAGTTCAAAGAAACAGGAGAATAATATACAATTGCAAGGGACACATTCTTGATGGAAATTCTTTCCCACTTCTAGACTGCTCTGAGGACTTGGCCTTTGACTCCTGAAATCTCTCTATCTCTTATTTCCCTTGGATCACACTCTTTAGATATTCATGGGAAGTGAGAGGAGCAAAGGAAGGTGGCAAGGTAAATGTGGGAGAAGGACAGGGCTAGTCCACAGTACAAAAGGAAGGTGGAAAAGAGAGGAAGCCTAAGGAAACCTCTCAGGGAAGGTGCTGTTTGGATAAGAGAGAAAAAAGGCTGCAGGAAGGGTAGAACACATCTGGCAGGATGAAGAGGGCTACCCAGGACAATTCAGCTTGCCTCATGCTGACCCCCATACCTGACACTTCCAGATAGCTATCGTCATTCAGGCGGCAGGCCTCAGTTAAAGTAAGAAATAGGCAGCCAATGGGATCCAGGGGGTGGCCCACCCAGCCTTCCAGGTTTGTGATGGCTGTGGTTCCTCTCTGCAACAGTTCTGGAAACAAGCAGGTCAGAGTTTTAGAGAATGATAGAGATACACTGCTCTCTGTCCCTGCCTGGGCCTCCTCATCAGTTTCTTCAAGGCCTTGGCCCTGAGACTCAGAGAAAGCTTCCCTCATTGTCTTGCCTTGGGTTGATGGGACAGGTCACAAGCTTATCAGCCAGCTGCAAAGACTTATGGTCTACATTTAGGCTCCCTGTTGGCAGCTCACATATGTAGATACAGCTTTACAGTTTTAAAAGGGTCTTATGTCAGATCTTAGTGGGCCTTCCAACTGCCTTCTGAGGGAGGCATGCTGGCATTATTATTCCCATTTTAGAAAGATTTAGAGTAAAGTGAGACATTCCATGTAGCATGTAGCATGACCTGGAATCCCCTAGCCTCTGCCAAACCATGAAACTTCATAAACATTAAGACCTACAACTTGCGCCGAAACCGGTTTGGCTCAGTGGATAGAGCGTCGGCCTGCGGACTGAAGGGTCCCGGGTTCGATTCTGGTGAAGGGCATGTACCTTGGTTGCAGGCACATCCCCAGTGGGGGGTGTGCAGGAGGCAGCTGATCGATGTTTCTCTCTCATTGATGTTTCTAACTCTCTATCCCTCTCTCTTCCTCTCTGTAAAAAAATCAATAAAATATATTTAAAAAAAAAAAAAAAAAAAGACCTACAACTTGTAGCTGCTGAGGATCCTCTTCAGCCTTAGCCTAAGGAGTTAAGATGGCTCCTAATAGCCTTAGAGTTAGAATGGCTCCTAATCACTATACCTTTCTTCTGATGCTTGTAGATTTCCAGCTGCCGTTGCTGCTGCAACCTCAAAGTATTGATAATGGCCACCGTGAGTCTGAGGGCCTCTTTTGGATAACCATGGGAATGCAGGGCATCTACCCGAGCACAGGCTGTAGGCACATGTTCTACCAGATGAGAAGAAAATATTTTGGTTGTATTAAATTTTCAAATTAGGTAAATTCATGCTTGAGAAAAGGAGTTTGTGTTCTGTTCAGTTCCTCAAATTCAACCTGATATCTACTGTGTACCAGGTACTATGTGTTACCTTTAAGGATATAAAGTTGAATAAGTCACAGGCATTACCTTTAAAGAGCTACCCTGAAGTCTCAAGCTATGGTATAGAAAGGGACAAACAACTAGGATAATAAAATATTGTACCTCTTTGTGAATATGTATTATGGGAATCCAGAGGAGGTAGCAACTAACTGACTAAAGGAAGAGGCCTCATTCATTTATTAATCCTACATTTCCTGAGAACCTATTATTTGCCAAATGAAAGTACAAAGATGAATAAGAAAGAGCCACTTCCCTCAAAGAGCTAAAAAATGTTACATAAATAGATCATTATAGGACAGTTAAAAATAAAAGACATGATAGAAATATATACAGATAGAAAATAACATTTGAGCTGCATTTTGTAGGACAAGTAAGATTTAAAATAGGTAGACAAACAGGGAAAGGCATTCCTGGCAAAGGGAACATTATAAGCAAAGGCATATAAATAAAAGCATAAAAAGTATTCTATATAGCATCTTCACAGTATGACAAATAGTTCTGTGTAGAGTTAGGCTATGTAGCTAGAGATAGCCTGGGAAGGTAGAATCTGGAAGGTAAAGAGTTTTGATGCCATACTAAGGAGTTTGGATTTACCTTAGGGATAATGGAGGACTACCAAAGGCTTGTAAATGGGCAAGTGATCATAATGAGATTTATGGCTTATTTTGTGATTTCTTTTAAACATTACAATTTATAAAAATAATTGCAGAAAATTAGAAAACATAGATAAGCAAAATATAAAATAAACATTAGAGATAAGCATTGTTTCCACTTTCATGTATATATCCAGATTTTTCTATTCAATTTTAATTACAATGGGGTGATATAATTATTGTTTTATAAATGGGTTTTTCCACTTCACACAATGTAAGTATTTTTCCATGTCATTAAATGTACTTCTATAACACTAAAAGTGATTACATATCACTCCACTGAATATGTACTATCCACTGAGTCAATCAATTCCCTACTGTTGGATATTAGATTGTTTCCAATTTTCTCATTTGTACATTATTTATAACCATGCTCTAACAGACCCCCTAATTTTATGCATATTTTTAGGTAATTATAGCTCAGGATAAATTCCTAGATGCAGAATTCCTGGATCAAAGGCTATGAATGTGTTTTAAAGGCTTTTGATAAGTATTGCTGAAATACCCTTCAGAAAGGCTGTAACATTTATACTCCTACCAGTAATATGAGAGTACCTATCTCCATGCAACCTCTTTCAACCAAAAACCAATAATCTTTATTTTTAAAATCTTTGACCAGTTGACAATCTAAAAATGGTAATTCAATGTTGTTTTGATTTGCATCTTTGTTTATTAATGAGGTAATTCTTTTTTTTCACAAGCTTGTTAGTTTTAGGTAGAAGTGTTGAATCAGAGAAGAGGAAAGATAATCAGAGGGAACTTCAGCTAGTGACCCACAGTGAGCTTGGCCAAGGCTTTAAAAGTGAAAGACAGGGTCATATGCAGATTCAGCAAGATCTCGAGAAAGACAAAGATAATGGGCTGAGGGACAGAGGTAGGAAACTGGGAACAGATAATAAAAATGTAAATCATTAGTGTAAGACTCAGAAAATAAATCTATTTTAAAACAATTTCTCTTTTGTAATGGGCATCCTGTAATAAAGTCAAGAATAGAATGATAGAAGGCCAGAAGATGATTTAAACTGACAAAGGAACAGCTTTATTCTGTTATGATGAAGGAAAGGTGGGAAGGAAGAAGCTTGGTGACAAATGCAGATTGTGCCCTAGCTACTAGCACAGGGTAATTTAAGTTTCAAATGTAGTGCCTTTTTAGCAAAAAATAATTTCAGAATAGATTACAATCTTGCTCAGTAACTGCTGACTATGGACGCCTATGAACTGATGTCTAATGGTTCTGGTAGTACTCTTTGAGATTTATTAACTCCTTTCCCCTCCCAAAATTTAGGATACAGAATATAAATTCCTCTATTTGAGGTTACTGTACCTCAGCTGAGTATATACACCAAATGCTTAGGCTTCACATAAATACTGAGGCCTGAATCAAGGCCCCAAAAGATATGCATGAAAATCGTCCCGATTATAGTTGTGTTGCTGGTACCGATGCAGATGACTCATTCAGGCCAAGAGGTGAGATTGGGCTCCAAAAGTCTTAAGAGTAGAAGAGAGATACACTTACCAAGCCACAGTGGCTGGCCTTGGGAATTAAAGAGTAGTCTCTCACTTTCCCGCTGACAGGTAGGAGCTATATATGTATCACTGCTAATTATTCGCTGTAGGTGGCTGTCTTGCCAATGCAATTCACGGCCCTCGATGGCTCTAGTAAACACTGTTCGTCTTGGTCTGGATAAGGAGTCTGGTGAAAGAAAGAAATTCACGCAGCAGTTTAATGATGGATTATCTGAAGCTCTAACTCTTGTGTTCTTCAGGGTGGGAGGGTGGGTATGTGGTTAGTGAGAGCAGCCACTCTGACATCTGTCTGGGTGTTTGTTGTGTTACCTGTTTATTGGATAGCTTTTAGAGTGTCTGTGCCCTCTATGGAAAGATACTTTCCACAGAGATCTATGGCTGCCTTTCTACTTCTTACAGAAAACTAATTTCTCCTAGGACCCAGAGCCACATGAAAGAGAGAAGGAACAATGGTGTTCAGCTGCTCAATTATGAGGATACAAACTGCTTCTACAGAAGTCAGAGGAAGAGAGAAGTAGGGAGGTAATCTTTCTGGTCAATCTATATCCTGTCTCATTTACAGCATGACCCTTATCAGACTGAGGACTTCCATGAAATTCATATTAAAAGCTGAAAAAAAGAGCTAAAGCCCGGTGTATTCTGGTATCTTTTACACACTGATAACTGCAGGCTTACAGCCTTGTTCTCCAATAAGAAAAACTGATACTGACAACAGTCTTGTTTTCTCATTAGAGTTTTACCATGCCATCTCCCTTCCAGAAAAAAGGTGCAAGGAAACCAAAACAGCAGGCAAATTAGGCTCACTTCTTAAGAGTGCTGTGTATTAAGACCAAATGGACGATATACGGTTATAAACTGCAGAGAGAGGAGGAGTCATGGGAATGACATTTAAAAAAATATAAAAAGGTGTAAAAGATTATTTAACTGACTCTATGCCCAATTAAGGGCGGTTGAAACTATTTTGGGATAAAGAACTGAACACTGTACAGATATCTCCAGAAATGCCCAAATGAGGTGTGCATCTACTGAGCCTGTGCAAAAATATTGGGAAGAAGAGTCAAAAGATTCAGACTGAGCATGAAATAAATGAACATATTCATCCACTAAACTAAAGTCGTTGGGAGTCTGGTCATCTCTTCAGAATTTGATATATTCCACAGAGTATGGGCTCAGAGAATTAAACGAGAATAACACTGACAGTATTTACTGAAACTGCTTCTCCTTCATGTTGTTCCTCAGTAGAAGTACAATGACCCCTCTATTGGCTGCAGTCTAAGCCCATCTCTTGCTGAAGTGAGAATCACTGTGGGTTTACTCATCCCACAATGGGGATTAGGCTCCCAATATGTTCTGTAATTCATTAAGTTAGTAAATTATGAGTCCTTACTACATGAAAGATTCTGTTCCAGGTGCTAAAGATATACAAAGCCCCTGCCTTCAGCAACCTTTACATTCAAATGGGGAGAGATAGTTAAATAAATATGTATCAGATGGTTATAAATGCTATTGAAAAGATGAGAGTGGAGTTAGGGAGAAAGGCAAGCTGGTGTTAGGTGAGGGTAATTGTTTTATATAGAATAAGGTAACATTCGAAGAGAGACCTGAAGGAAGTGAAGGCAAGACATAACTAAGAGAAGAGCATTTCAGGCAAAAGGAAAAGCAAGTGCTGAGATCCTGAGGTGGGAAAATATCTGGAGTGTTTAAGGGCAACAAAGAGGCCAGTGTACTTGGAATGGAACGAGCAAGCAGGGAAATCATAGGAGATGAGGTCAGAGAGATACCAGGGAACTAGATAATGAGGGCCTTGCAGGCCATGAGTGAAAATGACTTTGGCTTTCTGAGTAAGATGAGAAGCCACTGGAGGACTTTGAGCTGTTGGAGGTATACGATGTGACTTGCATTTTAATTTTTGGGGAAATATATTTTTATTGATTTCAGAGAGAGAGAGAGAAACATCAATGATGAGAGAGACACATCGATTGGTTGCCTCCTGCATGGGCCCCGACCAGGGCCAGGGATCAAGCCTGCAACTAAGGTACATTCTGGAATTGAGCCTGCGACCCTTCAGTCCACAGGACAATGCTCTATCCACTAAGCCAAACCGGCTAGGGCTTGACTTGCATTTTAAAAGGCTAACTGGAAGCAATATTGAGAATAGACTATAAGGTAGAAGGGCAGAAGCAGGAGGAGCAGTTAGGAGGCCACTGCAATAATTTGTGAAAGATGATGATAACTTGGCCAGAGTAATAAGCAGTGGGAGTGATGAGAGTACATGGATTTTTTATATATTCTGAAAGTAAAGGCAAAGCAGGTTTGGGTGGGGCTTGAGGGGTAAGAAATACTACTGAGATGCCCATTAATATCTAAGTGGAGATACTGAAAGGTCATTGAACATACAAGTCTGGAGCTGAGAGAAAATCTCTAAGCAGGAGGCATAAATTTGGAAGTTGTTAGTATATAGATGATTATTAAAATAATATAATGAAATAAGTATCCTATACAATAAAAGGGTAATATGCAAATTGACCAATCGGCAGAATGACTGGTCGCTGTGACGCACATTGACTACCGGGGGCAGACGCTCAATGCAGGAGCTGCCCCCTGGTGGTCAGTGTGCTCCCACAGGGAGAGCCGCTCAGCCAGAAGCCGGGCTGACAGCTGGTGAGCGCAGCAGTAGTGGTGGGAGTCTCTCCCATCTCCACAGCAGCATTAAGGATGTCAGGAAGCCGTCAGTCGGACATCCCCCAAGGGCTCCCGGGCTGTGAAAGGGCGCAGGCTGGGTTGAGGGACTCCCCCACCCTCCCGAGTGCATGAGTGGAATGTCGTGCACTGGGCCTCTAGAAGAAAGATAAGTGGTTTAATGACTGATCCCTGGGCACTCTAGCATTTTAGGTTGAAAAGTGGGGAGGAGACAGTGAAAAAGACTTAGGAGGAAGGGCCAATGAAGTAAGATGAGAACCAAGAGAGAATAGCAGTGTTTTGCTCTTTTTTAAAAAAATTAAGCCCTAACCGGGTTGGCTCAGTGGATAGAGCATCGGCCTGCGTACTCAATGGTCCCAGGTTTGATTCCGGTCAAGAGCATGTACCTTGGTTGCGGGCACATACCCAGTAGGGAGTGTGCAGGAGGCAGCTGATAGATGTTTCTAACTCTCTATCCCTCTCCCTTCCTCTCTGTAAAAAATCAATAAAATATATTTTTTAAAAAATTAAATTTATTGGGGTGACATGGTTGTGTTTTTTTTTTCAATTTTTATGTTTTAAATTAAATTTGTAGTGTTTTGGAAATAAGATGAAAAAGGTGTTTCAAGGAGAGAGAGATGATAGCCCAATTAGAGTGAGTTTAAGGGAGAATAAGAGCAGAAGAGATAGAGATGGTAAATATGTATTATTTTTGAATTATTTTTCTTATATCTATCACTTATTTCTACTACCTCAGAAAAAGAGGGAGGTACCAGAGAGGCATGTGGGGGTCACAAGTATTTTTTGTTTTGTTTTGGGATGAGAATTAAAACAATGTGCTTATATACTCTCAGGAATAATCCACAAAAGTTTGTGATGCAGGAGAGCAAGGAAAGAATTCCAGAATGATGTCCTGGATAAAGGAGAAGAAATAGGATCTCTAGAATAAGTGGAAGGCTTGGACTTACATAAAAGAACAAACAAAAACAGTGGAAGAACCATGTTAGATGGACATAGACTGAGGCAGATGTAGTAACGTAATTTTGGAAATTCTCTTCTGATTGCTTCTATATTCTCAGTGAATAGGAAGCAAGGCTTCAGCTAACATGAGGAAAGAGAGGAATATAAAAAGTTTTAGTGAAAAGATGGTGGAAAATAGTAATTTAGAAGAGTGAAACAGGGCATAGACTAGGGAAATGCAGTAGATGTCTAGTCTACACACTACAGATCCACTTGAGATTAATGGTCATAAACTTCAAAATTAAGACCAGTTACCATTGGTGTATTTCTCTCTACCATGTTCAGCTTGGCAGGTGTGAGCACCGAGTAATTAGAGAGTTAGACTAAACTAGTAACATTAGGGATCTGTTATGTGAATGTAATAAAGGGAAAGGGGTTGGGGGGTTTGAGTATGTATGCAAGGGAATGATTATAATGATGCACCAAGAAATCTAACCTGGATAAGGAGGAAAATGAAATTATCAAGAGAATGAAAAAAAATAGTAGGATAAAAATTCCTAGTGGGTCAAAGAACTACTGGAATTGGCATACTAAAGAAAATAAGGTAGTGAAGGCTGCTGGTGGTAATTAGAACTGCTCTAAATTGAGATTATGAAGAAAGTTTTTGGTAATGACAAGGTTTAGGAGAGGATCTTGGGATTCCATGGCTAAGTTATGTTGGAATATGAGACTATTAAAAGAGAGGAGGTCAAGGAGCTGAGAAGCTAGAATTTGGAAGGATAATCTATGTGGCTACTAAAATCATTAAGAATTATGATAGAAGTAGTGACAGAGAGTAGTGTTGTAAGCCAATAGCCAAAAATCTTTAGGGAATGAGAGGAAATTGACCCAGAGGTCTACAAATAACCAAAACCAGAAGGGTAGCAGACAGTATATTTGATGGCATAAACTTTATTTATTTTTTTAAAAAATATATTTTATTGATTTTTTACAGAGAGGAAGGGAGATGGATAGAGAGTTAGAAACATCGGTGAGTGAGAAACATCGATCAGCTGCCTCCTGCACATTCCCTACGGGGTATGTGCCCGCAACCAAGGTACATGCCCATGACCGGAATCGAACCTGGGACCCTTGAGTCCGCAGGCCGACACTCTATCCACTGAGCCAAACCAGTTAGGGCTGATGGCACAAAATTTAAAGATGGGGGTTATTTTAGGAAGGAGTGAAGGACATTGTTGGAGAAATGGCAATGAAGGATAAGCAGGATGCCTATTGTTCCATCAGGTCCAATGGCAAAGAGATGTGAGAGATAAATCAGCCTCAACATGAAAAGACTGCAGAGGAAGCAACATACTCAGATGAGAACCAGTAACAATAAACAACACCAATATACTATGACAAGGAAGAAAATGCCAGACTGCAGGCATTTGTATATGTGCATTTCACTCTCTCTATGCCAATCCAAAGCCAATACTAAAAAGATGGCTTCCTGTGTTGTGGAGGTTAGATGAGTACCAGTAAAGGGTAGCATAAAGAAGTGGCAAAATTGCAGCCTTTTCACCTCTCATTACTTTAGCTGCCTTAAATACACTGACAATCAATTATGGTACAGTTGATGAACACCAAGCAAGAACAATAATTTAAGTAATTTTCTTTTTGAGATTAAAAATGTCAGTAGATTTTGATTTGTTGATGATGACCATTCTGACAGGTGTGAGATGGTACCGCATTGTCATTTTGATTTGCATCTCTCAGATAATTGGTGACTTTGAGTATGTTTTCATATGGGAAACTTATATTTTTAACTGAACATATTATTTGGAAATAATTATAAATTAATATATAATTATAAGAAATAATGCAGAAAGGCTCTGGCTGGATAGCTCAGTTGGTTAGAGCATAGTCCCAATATGCCAAGGTTGCAGGTTTAATACCTGGTCAGGGCACATACATGAATGAGCCAATGAATGCATAAAAGTGTGGAACAACAAAATGATCTCTCTCTTACTCTCTCTCTCTCTTCCTCTTTCTAAAATAAATAAAGAAAAATTAAAAAGTAAAAAAAAAAAAAGTCAGATTTATCATCTAAAATAAAAGGGACCGCCCTACCTGGTTTGGCTCAGTAGATAGAGCATTGGCTTGTGGACTGAAAGGTCCCAGGTTCGATTCCAGCCAAGGGCACATGCCTGGGTTGTGGGCTCAATCCCCAGTAGTGGGCATGCAGGAGGCAGCCAATCAATGATTCTCTCTCATCATTGATGTTTCTAACTCTCTCTCTCGCTCTCCCTTCCTCTCTGAAATCAATAAAAATATATTTTAAAAAATAAAGGGGACCACATAGAAAATTAATGTCTTATCAAAATCTCCCAATAATAAAGGTTCTCAATGGGCAAAAGAGCAATCAGTTCCAACCATTAAATAGCCTGAGTCAGATAAACTAAAACTGATGCAAATGCTGATGCCCAGTGATATCATCAGTAGGCCATTGGGTTCAAAATGCAGAGGGTACAGTATCACTGTCCTGCAAGCATGTCAAACTCAGGGCTGGTGGGCCGCATGCCTCGTTTAAGTAAACGAGGCATTCGGCCTACCGACCATGAGTTTGACATGCTTGCTATACTGGATTTGTCTTAAAATGAGCAAGCATCCTAACAGTAACTTGGGAGCATGGCTCCTTTAGCTATCTGCTGTATAAACATTTGAGGAAAACAGAGGAAAGTAAGAAAGGCAACTGTCATGACATTTTTTTAAAATATTTTTTTTTTTATTGATTTCAGAGAGGAAGGGAGAGAAAGAGAGAGATAGAAACATCAATGATGAGTGAGAATCATTGATCAGCTTCCTCCTGCATACCCCCTACTGGGGATCAAGTCTGCAACTAAGCATGTGCCCTTGACTAGACTCAAACCTGGGACCCTTCAGTCCACAGGCCAATGCTCTATCCACTGAGCCAAACCGGTTAGAGCTGTCATGACATATTTTTAAAGCTGTTTTCTGCAGGTATTCCATCCTTCCACTGAGGTAGGTCTTTTGAATTAAAACCAGTCGCAACTGAGGCGAGATCCATTAGTCATGAAGAATTTGAAGGGTAAAGAAGATTCATGCAGAGGGCTCTAGGAATTTATGCTGGACACTATAAGGACACTCTAGATGTGGAAGAAGACAGCATCCCCAATGTCAAAAGCCGATCATTACTAAAGTTTTGCATTTTAAGACAAACAAAAGGACTGGTTTTTCTTATTTAGGATGACAATTCTGATAGCCAATAGTTTTTCCAGCTATCTTTGTTCTAGGGTTTTCCCCTCAAACTTTTGGAGTTACAGGCACAAAGACCCTAAAAAGGTATCTGCTCACCTGGGTTGTGACTGGCATTCTGGGGAAGTGCATTGGTGATATTGGGCAGCTCATGCCCATAGTTCCCATCTTCCAGGGGACAGACATCCAAGTCGCTCCACTTCTGCAGTTGCTGTAGCCAAGAGGATTTTTCCTCCAGTTTGCAATGTGGATTTAAAATGATGCACACCCACAAGGCCCCTGGAAAAGAAAACAACCTACATTCTTCATATCTGTTCTTCAATGTATATGTAAGCCTTACTCTTGTTTAGCTTATTCTTTTCTTCCATTTTTAGCTGGTAGGAAAAATTTCCAAAACATCAGTGTTTCTCAATATAAAAAAAAAGAGATCTGCTAACGTTTTCAGAACTGGCTTATTTTTCCTTCCCAAAGCTTCCTTAAAGCAGAGTGACTATCTTGATATCTGGATATGTGCCTTATGATAATGAACAAGACAGATTTGGGCTTGAATTCTTAGCTTGAATCTGTAGTCCAACAAACATTTACTGAGAGCTTTCCATGTTCAAGGCTCTGTACTGGAGAATGAGATACTGTTCCTACCTTTGAGTAGCTGTCTAGTGGTGGAGATAGATAAACAGACTGCCATTTGACTACAGTTAAGTGTCAAGATAAAGATATGTTCAGGGTACAAGAGCAGCACAAAAGAAGGGCATTTAGTGCAAGGACAGGGGTCAAAAGGTAGGTGCTATGCTAAGAAAAGGTTTCAATTTTTGGTTAGTTGACCTTGGACTAAAATTCAAATCCCTCAACTGTAAAACTGAGATCATAAGACACCTACATTTACAGATATTGTGAGAATTTACATGAGGTAACATTGGTAAAGGGCCTAGCTTATTACTTGGCATATAGTAAAATTTTAGTATTTCATTTTTCCAGGGAAAATGGTTTATTTGGACTTAGATTATGATACTGGTGATAAACTGTGATGCCTTAAAACTATCACATTCTTGCATCTTCTGTCACTGTATCAGAGCATCACATATTACAAATAACCAATGGATACTGTTTCTTTGACCATATCGCTCTTCTTTTTAAGCAAACCCACTTCTTCTCAAGGTTTGTATGTAGCTAAGTCAGTTATATTCTCAATCTCAAGTCAGCAATAAACCTGACTGTAGAGTGGCTTAAGTGAAATATCCTTTGTGATGGAGCCACTACATCTATGGATGTAGCTATGTTCAGACACTATTTCAAGGTCCCTCAAAGTTAAGTAAGAATGTTTTAAAAGGTCATTTTAGCTTCAACTTCCAATACCAGTATTAACTGAAGAAAATGAGTATTCATTTTTATTAGCTCAATCAAATTTTTATAATCTACCATGAAAAAGATTTCCAACCTAGAATTTTACACCCAATCAAAGTATCACTCAAAAGCAAAAGTGAGAGTGCAGTCAAGATGGCAGCTTGGTAAATATGGCATCATATCCTCCCACAACCACATCAAAATTAAAACCAAATTACAGAAAAACCATCATCGAGAACCACTGAAATCTAGCTGAATATAAGTCCCACAACTAAGGATATAAAGAAGCAGCCACATTGAGCCAGGTAGGAAGGGTGGAGACACACAATGGGCTAGTCCAGTGGTTGGCAAACTGCAGCTCGCGAGCCACATGCGGCTCTTTGGCCCCTTGAGGGTGGCTCTTCCACAAAATACTATGGCCTGGCGAGTCTATTTTGAAGAAGTGGCATTAGAAGAAGTTTAAGTTTAAAAAATTTGGCTCTCAAAAGAAATTTCAATCGTTGTACTATTGATATTTGGCTCTGTTGACTAATGAGTTTGCCGACCACTGGGCTAGTCCCACACCCACATGTGGTGGTTAAAAATTGGGAGGGATTATCTCAGCTGCAGAGGTCCTCCAGGAGGAACGAGGGGTCTCAGCTCCATACCAGGACCTCCAGCTCAGGGTTCCAGTGCCAGGAAGAGAAGTTTCCAAAACTTCTGGCTGTGAAGACCAGCAAGGATTGTGGTTGAGTGAGAATGAGGGCGGCTGAAGTCCCAGATGTTCTTCTTAAAGGCCCCATGTACAGACTTACTCAGATTCACTCCCTCTGAGCTTCAGTGCTGAGGCAGCAGCTCGAAAGGTTCCAGGCACATAAGTGGAGGAACAGAATTGTCTGGCTCAGGGTGAGAGCTGAAGGGCCAGCTTTCTCCCAGACAGAAGTGCTAGCAGAGGCCATTGTTCCTTTTCTGAGCCCTCACCTCATAAACTGTCAGGTGCCATATTGGAGTCTCCACTAACACTTTTTGCCCTGACCTGGTGATTCCTTGAGACCCTGCCACAACCAACTTGCAGGGCCACCCAGGACATTTCCAGTGCAAACAGACTGTTTTAGCTCATGCAGAGGACTTTCCTAAAAATCTCTCAAAGGTTCACAAACGCCAAACAAGCAGCACCTGGCTTGGTGTGCCCCATGCCTCTTGCTTAGTGGCCCCAGGCCTAGCACTAGTAATAGCTGGCTTTGGTATGCAGCTTAGCCTATCCTGGGCACCTCTAATCCCAGTTCAAGTAGCAGCCATCTGCAGATCACTTTGTAGTTTTTGCTGGTTGGCCCTGGGCAGGATGGCAGCTGATCTTGGCCAGCAGCTGATCTTGGCCGGCACCTTCCGGAAGGCTCCAGAGCCAGCACACCTAGAGGCTAGCTTCAGACCTCACTGTAGCACCACACAACTACCACCACCGGAGACACACTCAAGGGGAAGACTCATTGGGCACAAGAGCTCTGAAGTAAGTTCTGCTCTGTGGGGTTGGCCCCTGCATAGCACCTCCTCCACTATGGTCGCAGCTAGTCCTCACAGCCTATTAGCCTGGGGGTAAATCCCTCCTACTGACATACTAACAGCAATCAAGGCTCAACTACAACAGGAGGGAGCACACAGCCCATGGAGGGTGTGATAGCATACTCAGAGCACCCAGATCCAGTGATTAGGGAGGCTGTGCCACTGGGCCCTACAGGACACCTACTACATAAGGCTACTATACCAAACTGGGAGAAATAGCAGCTCTACCTAATACATAGAAACAAACACAGGGAGGCAGTCAAAATGAGGAGACAAAGAAACATGTCCCAAATGAAGGAACAGAATAAAATTCTAGAAAAAGAACTAAACAAAATGGAGACAAGATATAGAGGTCAAAACACTGGCTATAAGGATGCTCAATGAACTTAGGGGGAAGAGTAGAGGAACTTAGTAAGAACTTCAACAAAGAGATAAGAAACATAAAAATGGAGACAGAAAACATAAAAAAAGAACCAGTCAGCCCTAGCTAGTTTGGCTCAGTGGATAGAGTATCTGCCTGGGACTGAAGGGTCCCAGGTTCGATTCTGATCAAGGTCATATACCTCAGTTGCAGGCTCGGAGGCAACCAAATCAATGTGTCTCTCTCACATTGATGTTTCTCTCTCTTTCTCCCTCTCCCTTCCACTCTCTCTCTAAAAAAAGAAAAGAAAAAAAGAAAAAAAAGAAAACCAATGGAAAAATATCCTCAGGTGAGGATTAACAAAAAGAAGAATACAATAACTGAAATGAAATAACTGAAATGAAGAATATATTATAGGAGATCATCAGTAGAATAGATGAAGCAGAGGACCAAATCAGAGATTTGGACAATAAGGAAGCAGAAAACATCCAATCAGAATAGCAAAAAGAAAAAAGAATTTTTAAAAATGAAAGTTTAAGGGTGGCTTTGGACAACCTCAAATGTACCAACATCCAACATTTGTAACATGGAGGTGCTGGAAAGCAAGAACAGAGAGCAAAGAATTGAAAACCTATGTGAAAAAAAATGACATAGGTTTTCCCTAACCTGGTGAAGGAAATAGACATACAAGACCATGAAGTGCAGAGAGTCCCAAACAAGGTGAACCCAAAGAGGCCCAAACCAAGACACATTATAATTAAAATGTCAGAGATTCACCCTAGCTGGTTTTGCTCAGTGGATAGAGAGTCAGCCTGTGGACTGAAAACTAGTTCTTCCTTTATGTTGTGTCTATATTATACCGTTTGCTGTTTCTACTAAAATTAATGCAGGGAGAAATAGGTTCTCTCCCATCAAAAAACAAAAAAGATAAGAAAGCCTCATCATTTAGGATAAAAGAAGAAGAATGCTAAGAACAAAATTTTGAGAAAACATCAACCTTTAAGTTGTAAGCAGAAAAGGAGGAATAAGCACAAAAGAAAAAGTAAGAAGAGATGGAAGAACCCAGAAAAATTGGTGACACATGAATCAATTAACAATGTCTAATGTGACAGAATGTCAATATTAGTGACAAGCATTTTTTTTACATTTTAAAAAGTGCTTTCTATTTATAGTGAAGTAAAAGATTTTCACATTTAATTTTCATAAGTAGAAAGAGAACCAAAAAGAGGCCATTAAATTTAGCAACTAAAGGGATTCTAGTGGTCTTATCAATTCCAAAATAAATAGGACCATAGGAACAGAAAATAGGTTGGGTGAGTTGAGAGAAGCTTAAGAAGTAAAGAAACAATATGATTTGAGTCATCAAGAAGCTCCTATTCCTAAGCATTTAGATATTAAAAAGGCGATCCCTTGAGGGTGGAAGAGGCAGAGAGAGATAGAAACATCAATGATGAGAAAGAATCATTAGGATAAAAGGAGAAGAATGGATCAGCTGCTCCTGCACGCCCCACACTGGGGATCGGGCCTGCAACCTGGGCATGTGCCCTGACTGGGAATCGAACCATGACCTCCTGGTTCATAGGTCAATGCTCAACCACTGAGCCACGCCCGGCCGGGCCAAGACATTATATTAAGTGCTTTATATACATTATTTCATTCAGTCCTCTAACTCTGAGAGTCAACAGGTTTTGGATTGGGTGCAGAAGGTAGAAAACAGAGGGAACCAAGGATGACTCTTGGATTTTCTTCTTGAGCAACTAGATACATCTTGCTGCTGTGTACTGAGATAGGGATAACAATGGGATAAATCAGGCTTTGGAGGAAAATTAAGAGTTCTGTGATTGTCATATTAAGTTTGAGTGTTTCTTAGAAGTGACAGGAAGCTGGACACTGAACCTCAAGCTCAGGAGAAAGGTCAGGGCTAGAGATATTAATTTGTGACTTAACTGCATCTGGATGGTATTTAAAGTCCTGGGACTGAATATGATCACTTAGGTAGAGAATGTAGACAGGGAAGTGGGTGCTGTGGTGTACTCAATGTTTAGAAGAGTTGAAGAAAGGCAGAAGAGCCTGCAAAACAAACTGAGAGAAAGTAGCTAGGAACATAGGAGGAAACCAGGAGTGTGTGGGGTTATGGAAGCCAAGAGAAGAGTTAGTTTCCAGAAGGATAATGGCCAATTTTATTGAAAATTGCTAAGAGGACAAAAAAAGTAACAACTGAGAAGTGACCCACTGGATCTTGCAATATGGAAATTACTGGGAACTTTGACAAGAGCTACTTCAGTAGGGTGGCACCAATAAGCAATGGAGGCTCAACTATAGTGGGCTCAAGAGACAATGGAGGTGAGCAAGTGGAAAGAGTTATTACAGAAAAGTTTTTCAAGAATTATTGCTTTAAAGGAAAGAGAAACAGGATAATGACTGAAGGGGGATGAAAACATCAAAGGCACATTTTTTTGAGACTGAAGATATTAGAGATATTTATATGCTAATAAGGTTGACCCAGATAGCCGGAGGGGGGAATTAGTGATGCCAGAAAAAGGAGATAACTGCAGGAGCAAAATTTGCCACAGTCTTTCGCAGCAAGTGTTCAGGAATCTGGAGAAGGGGCTGCGACATAAATGGATACACTAGACAAGAAATATAAATTTAGAAGGCATCGGGGGAGCCAGATGGATAACTACTCTAGTGGAGTGTGTTCCCCGAATGTCCGGACCCATGGCTTTTTATTTACACATTTTTCCCTTTAGCAAAGCAAACACACATATCAAAGGTAAGGTTTGGTAAACAATAAAGGATTATCAGGTTAGGGTAGTGGTCGGCAAACTCATTAGTCAACAGAGCCAAATAGCAACAGTAAAATAATTGAAATTTCTTTTGAGAGCCAAATTTTTTAAACTTAAACTTCTTCTAGCGCCACTTCTTCAAAATAGACTCGCCCAGGCCGTGGTATTTTGTGGAAGAGCCACACTCAAGGGGCCAAAGAGCCGCATGTGGCTCGCCAGCCGCGGTTTGCTGACCACTGGGGAATTGCCTTCAGCTGTTCAGCCAGCAGCAGGTAGTAATATGCAGATTTTCAGCCCTGCTGAATATCAAAGTCCATCAGCCTTCTGATGGACTTCTTGCATTTATTATGCTAACTACTGTTGGTCTTTGCCTCCAGCAAAAATTATTTAAAAAAAAATTTATTGACTTAATTGAAAAATTTTTTTTATTGATTTTAGAGAGGAAGGGAAGAGAGATAGAAACATCAATGATGAGAATCATTGATTGGCTACCTCTAGCACACCCCACAATGGGGATAGAGCCCACAACCCAGGCAAGTGCCCTGACCGGGAATTGAACCATGATCTCCTTCCTGGTTCATAGGTCGACGCTCAACCACTGAGCCATGCTGACCAGGCTTTTATTGATTAATTTTAGAGAGAGAGGAAGAGAGAGGGAGGGAGGGAGAGAGAGAGAGAGAGAAACATTAATTTGCTGTTTCACTTATTTATAAATTCATTGGTTAATTTTTGTTTGTTTGTTAATTCTTGTATGTTCCCTGACTGGGGATTGAACCTGCAATCCTGGTGTATTGAGATGACGCTCTAACCAACTACGCTACCTGGCTAGGGTAGCAGGAACAAAATTCTTAAGAAAAGGAGATGGTATAGGACTCAGAATAAATAGATAAGGACTGGCCTTTTATAGGAGCAGAGATACTTTACATATTTTAACAGAAAAGAAAGTAAAGCGTATGTGTACAGACATGGGGAGATGAGAAAAGCTCATGTCTGATAGCTTCTATTTTCTCTGGTTCAGGAACTGAAATTACTGAGCCCACTCTAACTTCCTACAAACCCTGCCTAAACCTTTCCCAGGTGAGCAGGTCTTGTGACCAGGAAGGAATCCTCAGAGTAGTTAGGGGAAACACAAATGCACTGTGCTATAGTATCTGACCCCATAAGGCTTCTCTTAGTGCAGTGGTTCTCAAAATGTGGTCTCTTGAATAGCGGTATCAGCATCCCTGAGAATTTTTAGAAATGCAAATTATCAGGCCTTACTCCAATCTACTAAATCCAAAACTCTGGGGATAGACCCCATTATTTGTTTAAACAAGCACTCCAGGTGATACAGAGAAATTTGAGAACCACTGTCTTTGCAGAATGCTGAGAGTTTCTTAGAAGATTGATATAGCAATTTCTTAAATAAAAATGTCAGAAGCAAGAGCTTTTCATAATGAACCTAAGTATATGACAAGAGCTTTAAAAGCACTGGGAGCCAATTCTGCTTACTTCCTCTCACCTACCTTTGCCCCAAAGACCAAACCCAAGTCCACAGCACAATCCTATGATTTTCATAAAAATTACTCCAGGAGGTTTAGGCCTTAGACAAAACTGACTCTGAAGAAGGCTAATTTCAAATCTAAGGAAACATGCACTTGGGGGAGGGGGGGAGTATGCAACAAGATAGAATTGAGGGAGATGTTACAGAAGGATGTTTGGAGTCAGACAGATAAGATTCCAGTATTAGAGCCACCACTTAGTGTGTGACTTTGAATGAAATAACTTTCCTGAGCTCAGTCTTCTCTTCTAAAAATATGGAGATGCCAATATCTTAATCTGGAAGGGAATTTATGCCTATAATTTCTTTTTAGGAAAGAGTCCAGAAGCAGTTCCCAAGTTACCATGCATTATGTCATGAGACCCTAGTCACAACTGATTGAACCAGTAGTTAGACTAATAGTGCAACATTCTTGTACTTTAGAAAATGTGATTATGTTAAAGCAGAGAGAGTTTTCTATAATTCTTTATTTGATTCTGTATCCAGAAGTAACCCGAGCTATTTCTTTGCAATAAACACACAATTACCTCATAGTGTTGTTATGAGAATTAAATGAAACAAAATGAGTACAATCTTTTTTTTTTTTAAATATATTTTATTGATATTTCACAGAGAGGAAGGGAGAGGGATAGAGAGCTAGAAACATCGATGAGAGAGAAACATCGATCAGCTGCCTCCTGCACACCTCCCACTAAGGATGCGCCCGCAACCAAGGTACATGCCCTTGACCAGAATCGAACCCGGGACCCTTCAGTCCGCAGGCCAACGCTCTATCCACTGAGCCAAACCGGTTTCGGCATGAGTACAATCTTTAACACGGAGATTGGCACATAACAATAATGTAGATATTCATTATTAATGAAAGCTCCAAAGCCATTAGTGTTCAGGTGATATAAAAAAGCCTCAATACCCAAATTAAAACCCTAGCCCCAAAGTAACCAAGTATAGTCCCAGAGGAATTAAACCTAATTTCCCAAAGCTTTGGCCCTAACACTATAAAACATGCTTCAGGGGCTTCAATCCAGAAGTTACTACAATCCTAAACTGCAGTATTCCTTGTGCTATCTATAATAATAAAAGCGTAATATGCTAATTAGACCAGACAGCCAAATGTCCTTCCTGACGACCTTCTGGATAAAGCTGGGGCTACAAGGGCCGAGGCAAGCCACGGCAGCTGCAAGGACCCAGCCCCTTGCACGAATTTTGTACATTGGGCCTCTAGTTTTGTATAAGTGGAAAGTCTGTTGTTGCTTTCTGGGGTGGGGGAAGTACCAAGGAGCCGATTAGTACTTTTAGAATATGCCATACACACCTTTTTCAGTATAACCCATGATTAGATGGTGAATCCAAGGTGTGGAAGATTCTGAAAACAGGGAGAGGAGTTGAGTCTTAGCACTGCAAAACTGGCATTGGAGCAAGGTAATGATAAAAAGAAATGATGACCAAAGGATATGGCCTTAATAAGAAGAATGTGCAACAGAGGCTATTCAGGAGGCCACAGTTCTAATTTAATCTAAAAGTCCCAAGGCCCTCAATGAGAACAGTGGTGATGGGAAATAAAAAGTGGAAATGTACACTAAATTGCATTATGAAGACTAAAGAATCAATGAAGTTGGTGACTGGATATAGGGAATGAAAGAAAAATAAGTGCTCACAAGTTTGGCAGAGCAAGGAATGGTGGAGGCAATGCAAGAGTCAGGGGAACTTTTTTTTGTAGGAGGCCTGAGTTCATTTTAGATTTCCCAAGCTTAAAGTGATGAGGGGATTTTTTTCAGTGGAAAGGTCAAAGGGTAGCTGCTAATATGGGACTGAAACTCATAAATGAAAAAAAAGATGAGGCTGAGATCACATAGAGGTAAACACTGAAGCCACAATATAAAAAACAAATTTTAAAAGTTTTCAAGGAAGTATAGAGAAAGAAGAATAGAAGTCCAAGGCCCAACTCTTGGAAACTGCCATATGTCTATTTTAGAATGAAAAAGAACAGACCCCAAAAGGGGGAGAAAAATAAGGCTAATAACTATTTGGACAGCCAGGCTAGTACCATGCAACAGAAGCCAAGGGAAGAGGTTTTCTCTCAGCAAAGGTTTCTATGTGGTATCATCTGGAACAGAATGGTGATGTCAATAACAAAGCACAATGCAGTAGAAGCTACACAAGTGAGTTCAGAATTACTCTGGTGGCCTCTGTAGAGCCTAAATCTTTCACCAGCCGGGCTAAAGTTCACTCAGCAAGATCTATGTAATGATTGATAGTAAGTGTTCATGAACACTGTTGCCAGGGAGCAAGCTGGTAGACAGACACAACACTTCTCTGGGATACAGGGACTTACCTAGCTCATCCCAGAGCTGCCTGCACTTATCTGTCATGCTTGTTCCTTGCTGCCTCCAGAGTGTGAGTCGTGGGTCAGCCATAAACTGCTCAGTTATTAGTGTCAGCATCCTGGCTCCATTTGAATCTCTCATCCGCAGCATTTCTCGAACCTGACACATGAGGAAGGGCAAGGGGTTGGTGACTACACATAATAAAAAAATGGGATAAGAAGAAAGGAGAATAGCAGGAGGAGAAGGTGAAGTATCTAAGCACAACATCTCCAAATGCCTTTAGAAGGCCTCTTGTTCTGTAAGCAAGTTTTCTGCATGTGTCAAGAAAGCCTGCTGTGCACAATTAAGATACCGCTTCATATCCACTAGTATGGCTAGAATAAAAAAGTCAGATAACAACAAGTATTGATGAGGATGTAGAGAAATTGGAATCCTCATACACCGTTGGTGGGAATGTAAAATGATGCAGTCACTTTGGAATCAGTCTATTTAGTTCCTCAAACAAGTAAACAGAGTTATCATATGACCCGTCAATTCCATATCCTAGAGGGAAATGAAAAGGTATGTCCACATAGAAACTTGTACAAGAATATTTCTAGCAGCATTATTTATAACTAGAGGCCAGGTGCACGAAATTTGTGCACTGGGGGAGGGAGGGGGCATCCCTCAGCCCAGCCTGCACCCTCTCCAATCTGGGATCGCTCTCACAATCCAGGACTGCTGGCTCCCAACAGCTCGCCTGCCTGCCAGCCTGATCACCCCCTAACCACTCCCCTGCCAGCCTGATCGATGCTTAACTGCTCCCCTGCTGGCCCGATTGCCCCCAACTGCCCTCCCCTGCTGGCCCGGTAACCCCCAACTGCCCTCCCCTGCTGGCCTGGTCGCCCCCAACTACCCTCCCCTGCCGGCCTGGTCGCCCCCAACTGCCCTCCCCTGCCGGCCTGGTTGCCTCCAACTGCCTTCCCCTGCAGGCCTGGTCCCCCCTAACTGCCCTCTCCTGCAGGCCTGGTACCGCCCCCCCCAACTACCCTCCCTTGCCGGCCCTGTCACCCCTAACTGCCCTCTCCTGATGGCCTGGTCGCCCTTAACTGCCCTCCCCTGCCAGCCTGGTTGCCCCCAACTGCCCCCCTCTGCTGGCCTGGTCACCCCCAATTGCCCCCCCTGCTGGCCTGGTTGCCCCTCACTGCCACCCTCTGCTGGCCTGGTCGCCCCTCACTGCCCCCCCTGCCAGCCTGGTCACCCCCAACTGCCTCCCCCAGCGGCCTGGTCACCCCCAACTGCCCCCCTCCCCCGATGGCCTGGTTGCCCCTCACTGCCCCCCCTGGCCTGGTCGCCCCATGCAGCCTACTGTTCAGTTGTTTGGTCATCCTTCGCTAATCCCCCTGCCAGCCTGGTTGCCCCACACAGCCTGCTGGTCAGTTGTCTGGTTGTCCCTCCCTAACACCCCTGCCGGCCTGGTCGCCCCATGCAGCCTGCTGTTCGGTTATTACTGTAAGGGCGTCGTGACCAATTTGCATATTACCCTTTTATTAGTATAGATAGCCAAATGGTGGAAACAATCCAAATGGCCATCAATATGCAAATGGATAAACAAATGTGGAGTATCCATACGATGGAATATTATCCTATCTAATAAAGAGGGAATATGCTAATTGACCGTAACACCCTCACAAAGATGGTGGCGCCCACAGGCAATAAGGAGGGAATATGCTAATTGACTGCCACACCCTCAAAGATGGTGGCGCCCACAGCCACAAGATGGCGGCACCCAGTCCCCTCAGCGCCGCCGGGGCGCCTGCCTCTGGAGTCCCCCAGTCTCCTCAGCCCCCCAGCCACCCAGGGCCAGCCCGAGGCATAGGCAAGCCTCGGAGTTGGCTGCCCAGCCACCCAGGGCAGGCCTGAAGCGCAGGCAAGCCTTGGATGGCGGCTGCCCAGCCGCCCAGGGCCGCCCGAGGCTCAGGTAACCAGGGCCAGCCTAGGCTTGCGCTGCCGGCAGTGGCAACAGCAGAGGTGTGATGGGGGCGTCGCCTTCCCCTGATCGCAGGGTTGCCTCCTGCCCCTGAGGGCTCCCAGAAGGGGCAGGCCGGGCTGAATTTTCATGCACCGGGCCTCTAGTCCTATCTAATAAAAGAGTAATATGCAAGTTAACCATCACTCTGCTATACCCACAAGCCACGTCCACCAGCCAATCAGGAGCAAGTATGCAAATTAACCCAACTAAGATGGCTGCGGCCACGGAGAGAGCAGGAGGCTTGGGTTTCCCCGGCAATGGAGGAAGCCAAGCTTTCTGCCTGCCCTGGTCTGCCTTGGCCTCTGCTCAAAGCTACAAAGTTTCAATTATAGAAGATAAATAAATCCCAGATACCAGGGCCTCGGCTTGGGTTGCCGGGGCGGGGGGGGGGGGAGGGTTGGCCTGCAAACCACCACAGGCCCCTCACCCAGGCTGCCCCACGCCCCAAGGGAATTCCCACCCTGATCTGGGACACCCTTCAGGGCAAACCAGCCAGCCCCCACCCGTGCACCAGGCCTCTATCCTATCTAATCTTATCTAATAAAAGAATAATATGCAAATTGACAGTCACTCCAACACACAAGATGGCTGCCCCCATGTGGTCAAAGATGACTGCCCCCATGTGGACACAAGATGGCCACCACAAGATGGCTAGCAGGGGAGGGCAGTTGGGAGGGACCAGGCCTGCAAGGGAGGGCAGTTGGGGGCAATCAAACCTGCAGGGGAGGGAGTTAGGGGTGACCAGGCCAGCAGAGGAGGGAAGTTGGGGGTGACTGGGCCTGCAGGGAAGGGCAGTTGAGGGGGGACCCAGGCCTGCAGGGGAGAGCAGTTGCAGGGGACCAGGCCTGCAGGGGAGGGCAGTTAGGGGCAAACAGGCTGGCAGGAGAGCAGTTAGGCATCAATCAGGCTGGCAGGGGAGGTGTTAGGGTGTGATCAGGCTGGCAGGCAGAAGCAGTTAGGGGCAATCAGGAAGGCAGGCAGGCAGGCGAGCAGTTGGGAGCCAACAGTCCTGGATTGTGAGAGGGATGTCCGACTGCCCGTTTAGGCCCGATCCTACCTGGATCAGGCCTAAATGGGCAGTCGGACATTCCTCGAGGGGTCCCAGATTGGAGAGGGTGCAGGCTGGGCTAAGCGACACCCACGCCCCCGTGCACAAATTTCACGCACCAGGCCTCTAGTCTATATATAAAAGTCTAAGGGACCAACCATCCGTCCAACCAACCGACACATATGACGTGCAGTGGCAATCTTTATATATAAAAGCATAAGCAACCATCTGACCATTCGACCAGTAGCTATGACCCGCAATGACCACCAGGGGGCAGATGCTCTGACCAGTAGCTATGATGTACAATGACCATCAGGGGGCAGACGCTCAATGCAGGAGCTGACAAGCGACAGCAACTTTGCAGAGTGCCCTCTCACACTCTGGGACCCCTCAGGGGATGTCGGACTTCCGGTTTTGGCCCGATCCCCACAGGCCAGGCCGAGGGACTCCACCTACTGGAGGGATCCTGCTCACTCCACAGATGCCCTTTGAGCCCTGGCGCTGCCCCAGGTACAGCAGGCTGGGGAGGGACTTCGGGAGGTTGGCTCCAGGGAGTGTCCAGCCCAGTACTGCCCCACAGGCAACCTTCTAAATAATTTCCTTTCAATGTGCATGAATCTGTGCACCAGGCCTCTAGTTTGGCCATAAAAAGGAACGAAATATTGATACATACTATTAATGCAGATGACCGTTTTAAATATTATGCTAAATGAAGGAAGCCAGTCACAAAAGACTACATACTGTATGATTCCATTCCTACTAAAGTCCAGAGTAGGGACATCTATACACAAAGGGTAGATTAGTGGTTACTTAGGGCTAGGGGAGGAGACATGCAGGATAGGGGAATGATAACTAAAGGGTATGGGGTTCCTTATTAAGGTGATAAAAATGTTCTAAAGTTGATTGTGGTGATGGGTGCACATATCTGAATAGTCTAAAAATCACTGAATTGTACACTTTAAAATGGGTGAATTTTTAAAATGTATTTTTAGTGATTTTAGAGAGGAAGGGGGAGGGATAGAGAGACAGAAACATCGATCAGCTGCTTCCTACATGTCCCCTTACTGGGGATCGAGTTTGCAACCCAGGCTTGTGCCCTGACCAGGAATTGAACCTTGATTTCCTGGTTCATGGAGTTGACGCTCAGCTACTGAGCCATACCAGCTGGACTAAAATTGGTGAATATTATGGTATGTGAATTATATCTCACTAAATGTGTTTTTAAAAACAGGGCAAGAACCCCCTGGCAATGGGCAAGGAGACACTTGATGGGTGGTGTTGCTCTTATATCAATCAGGGGCAAAGCAGATGTACAGTCCTTAGTTCATCCTAGCTTGATGCCTGTGTCGGTGGCAAGAGCTGTTTCATGCCTCAGGCACATAAAAAAAAATAAGATAAAAACAGGGCAAGAAAGCCTGCTGTGAGAGCCCCCACCACCAAAAATCTCTTTAAGGCCTCATCGAACAGTCTTGGGTTCAAATCTTCATTACTAAAACCCCCAGCAATGCTAACTCATTTAGAGAGTGGAGCAGAAGGAAGAGGACTACCAGGGTGAGGTAGTAGGGTTCCCTGGATGCAACCTGCTCAGGTCTGCTCTGATCAACCTCTCCCAATAGTTTTCAAGCATTTGAACCGGTTAAACATGCATGAAGCCAAGAGTGTGGTAAGGCCCTTACTGGTTTGGCTCAGTGGATAGAGCATCAGCCTGCGGACTGAAGGGTCCCAGGTTCGATTCCGGTCAAGGGCATGTACCTTGGTTGCGGGCACGTCCCCAGTGGGAGGCGTGCAGGAGGCAGCTGATCGATGTTTCTCTCTCATCGATGTTTCTAGCTCTCTATCCCTCTCCCTTCCTCTCTGTAAAAAATCAATAAAATATATTAAAAAAAAAAAGAGTGTGGTAAGAGAAGGTGGGGGTGGGTGGGTAGGCAGAGATTAACCAAAGAACTTATATGCTTATATGCATAACCTATGGATACAGATAGTAGTGTGGTGAAGGCCTGGGGTGGTGGATGGGGGCAGGCTAGAAGGGGTGGATATGGAAAAAAGAGGACGTCTCTAAAACTTCCAACAATAAAGTTTTTTTTAAGTAAAAAAACAAACAAATAACCCTTTTTATATCTTACCTTGGCAAACATTGAATTGAGCTGCTTCCCAGAGCCATAGTAACAACCCTGGGAGAGGAAGAGCTTCACTTGTTCTTTCACCTGTTCTTCATCCAAATGCCAACAGTTCTCATCATCAATGCTGGCTCCAGCTGTGGGGTCAGGAGCACCTGTGAGAAATGGGAACCGTGAAATGAATTCCCTGAGTTCATATGCTTCACATTTAGCAGGAGTGGAAATTTGTGAGTGTATTCAAAAACATTTGCAGATGACATAATGTCATATATAGGAAACCCTATACTTTTATAAATTTATACTCAAAAGTATCTTTCATATCTTGGTTCACCTCAAGACCACCTATTAAAACACACTTTTAGCTATTTACACATCCCTTTCCCCTAGTAGCCTTTTAGCTCCTTGCTCACAGTTGAATTCCAAGTTGAATCCATGGTTAAATCACCTATGGCACAGTGCTGGTAATGTGATAAGACACCCAGTGAATGTTTGTGGAATGAAAATGGAATCTTATCTCACTTTCTCAAAGACAGAGTCTCGTAATAGATTTTAAGAAACCTGCCTCCAAGTGACAATAGATTGTAAGTCAATACTGTATAGGTATGGTCACACAAAGGTTACAAATTTATGTCATGTTTAATCATTTTTCTTTTTCTCTATATTTAAGCCCTGCTTAAATGAAATCCAGTTCTGCACAGCAAAGCTTTTCTGGTGCATCTTATCCCTAGGGATCAGGAGGGTTCACACATTCATTTAGTCCACAAATACTAATTAACACATATGATCTTCCAGTTTATAGTAGGGCAGTTCCTCCTTATCCATTAGGTATACATTCCAAGACCACCAGTGGATGTCTGAAACCACAGATAGTACTGAACCGGATATAAACAATGTTTTTTTCTTATATATACAAACCTATGATAAAGTTTAATTTATAAATTAGGCACAGTGAAAGATTAGCAATAATAACTAGTAATAAAATAGAATAATTATAACAATATACTGTAATAAAAGTTATGTTATTGTATTGTACTCACCTTTTCACTTAAAGGAAGCACTTTACAACTTTTCTTTGGTATATCCGAATTGCCAACATCACTACTCTTGTGCTTTGGGACCATTACTAAATAAAATAAGGGTTACTTGAACACAAGCACTGTGATACCAGGGCAGTTGTGATAACCAAGATGGCTAATAAGTGACTAACAAGTGGGTAGTGTATACAGTATGGATATGCTGGACAAAGGCATGATTCATGTCCTGGGTGGGACAGAGCAGTACAGAGTGAGATTTTATCACACTACTCAGAATTGTGTGCAAATTAAAACTTACGAATTGTTTCTGGAATTTTCACCTCAATATTTCAGACTGCATTTGACTACGAGTAACTGAAATCATAGAAAATGAAGCTGCTGATAAGGGAGGACTACGATATCCACTATTTGCTATTTTTCTTCAAATGTATTATTCTAACCAGAGTTCTGATCATATCACTTCCCTGCTCAAAAGTCTTCATGATGATTCAGATTCTTACTAAATTAAGTCCAGATGCCTTAGAGTTTGGCATTCAAGGCCCTCCATGCACAGGCCCTATCTTTCACTTCTAGCACTGTCTTCCCTATACTTATGCTATGTTCCAGCTAGAAACTTAGTATTCCCAGAAGTCAACATTTCCTTATGACTTTAGTTATGCTTTTCTCTTTATTTCCCTCCCTCTCTCCCCAGCCTATTCTTTGGCTAAAAACAACGCTTCTCATTGTCAGTATTTCCTCAGCTCAGGGCCATAATGAGAAACAGAAACCATAAAATAAGTACACAGAGAGGCTAATGCTGCCAAGGTTCATGTACTGCTTAGTTCACTTGACAAGAGGGACTCTTTTTTTACCCCCTTTCTGAATTAGCCATATACCTCATTGCCACCTGTCAAATTATATATGTGCAAATAAAAGCAGTAACACTCTTCTGAGCACTTTGTTATTACTTCTCTTTAAGACCTGTTGCATTTTGTTTTACATTGAAATTTTAATTTTTCATATATTCCCAACTAAAGTGATTAAGGTTAACTGATTATAATTGCAAAAATATCCCAACCTCTAAACATAAAATAAAGCAACTAAGTAGATTTTTAGCAACAAAAATATTGTACAATTACCATTCACTTGGTTGATTTCTGAGTTGGAGGATAGAATCTCATCCGCCAGTTTCTGTGCAGTAGGAAGAACTTCAGTGTGGTGTGCTGTGATTAAATATTGAATAAACTTTTGTAGCTGGTCCCTATTCATCTGGAAAAGGGTTTCTGAGATAGGAAGACGCAATTTGACTTGGTCTGGTTTACGGATCCTGTAGAGTGAGAGTGCTACCACATGAGCACAGTAGAATATGTCCTTGTTGCCACAGCCACATGTCACTGAAGTGATTTTGCATCGATCAAAACTGATTGCAACTTTGTAAGTCATTGCTGGTTCAGAAGAAGTGGCTGGCTCAGTAACTGTGCCACTGAGATGGAAGCCTAAAGAAACAAAAGAAAGTGTGTTTAGAAATTCTGTAGTAAGAAAATTGAAGATTTTCATCTTACATTTTTAAAAAAATATATATTTTATTGATTTTTTTACAGAGAGGAAGGGAGAAGGATAGAGAGTTAGAAATATCAATGAGAGAGAAACATTGATCAGCTGCCTCCTGCACACCCCGTACTGGGGATGTGCCCACAACCAAGGTACATGCCCCTGATCAGAATCGAACCTGGGACTCTCCAGTCTGCAGGCCGACGCTCTACCCACTGAGCCAAACTGGTTAGGGCTCATCTTGCATTTTAATTAATCAATTCAGATACTATTTGCTGAGTATCTCCTATATATATGGTAGGCCCTGCCAAAGATAGATCAATGCAACATGGGTATTGCTCTTCAGGAACACACAATCTAGAAGGAGTCTTTATCCTAGAGTCCTCCTAAACTAGTAAGACAATTTTTGTTTGTACATATGTACATTTTTCTGGGGAGATAGTTCATAGCTTTCATCACAAGTCTCAAAAAGGTTAATAAGGAAACCAAAATAAGTTAAAAAATATCGGTAGTAAATTTTGAGCTCTATCTATCTACTCATCTCAAGGCTCATCCCAGCACCTACTGGGCAGTAGTATGGGGGACAAAGAGTTTGCAGGTGAGAGGTGCTTTCTCCCTCTACCCTGATTTTCAGAAGGGCTTTAATCTCTCTACTGCAGTCATGTAGCTGGCTAACGAGGGATGGTAACTAACAGGATGTCTGATCATAGAGAGCCTTGTGCTGTATGGGCCTGAACAGCATGGCCTCATGTGTTTGGCCTTCCCCTTTGCGCGTGTGTGTATGCAGTTTGTATTCCCTGGGAGTGCCTCCTGCCATCACAGGGGGCTTATCTGTGGTGCACTGTCCCAAGAGAGCAGATGCAGAGGTCTGTGTTAGGACTGCCTCCCGAGCTGTCCTCCCTCTCCAGGCCAAGATGCCTTACTTGGTGCAGCTTTTCACTCAGCCACACCACTGTGCTTGAGAAACCATGGGTCACTGACTGGATATTGTGCAGAACTATTATTATACCTGGTATCTCTTCCCACTCTGGGATTACTGCACAATAAATACATATATATATCAACAATTGAATCTAAAAAAAATAAATGAACAAGCAGAACAGAAACAGACTCATAGATACAGAGAACATTTTGATGTTGTCAGATGGGAGAGGGGTTGGGAGAATGGTGAAAAAGGTGAAGAGATTAAGAAGTACAAATTGGATGTTACAGAATAGTCATGGGGATATAAATTCAGCATATGAAATATGGTCAATAAGCTTATATAATAAAACCCTAATATGCAAATCAACTGAACGGCAGAGATTGGTGGAACAAACCGTCTCTATGATGCGCACTGACCACCAGGAGGCAGACGCTCAATGCAGGAGCTGCCCCCTAGTGGTCAGTGCGCTCCCACAGGGGGAGCGCAGCTCAGCCAGAAGCTGGGTTCACCGCTGGCAAGTGCAGCAGCAGTGGCAGGAGCCTCTCCCGCCTCCGCTGCAGGTGGAGGGTAAGGAGCGAGGGGTCCTGGACTGTGAGAGGGCGCAGGCCAGACTGAGGGACACCTCCCCCCGTCCCCCGCCCCTCCCCGCCCCCCGCTGCCGTGTACAAATTTTGTGCACTGGGCCTCCAGTATTCTAATAACTATGTATGGTGTCAGATAGGTCTGAGACTTATCGGAATTGATCACTTAGAAAGTTATATAATGTCTGACCACTGGGGTGTACACTTGAAACTAATATGTCAACTGTAATTGAAAAATAAAAAATGATTAAAAAAATAAAATAAAATCCCACAGCCTGTAAAAAGTTAGAACTGGGATATGAACACAGGTAGTTTGGTTCCAGAGCATTCATTCTTAATTATTACGATATATTGAATATGACTATGTAGTTTAAATTATGTATAAAAAACTTTATAAAAGTAATTAGCAAGTACAATTCTACAAAAAATGCACTAATGACAAGTCTGTAAACTCTGGTGTTTGCCTGATTTCCTGGGCAATTATTCAAGGCAACTGAAACTGACTGCTCTGTGATGCTCTCACAGTTGGAATGACGGGCTCATGGGCTCATGAACTCATCCTTACAAGACAATGTCTCAGCATAATGAGTGAATCATCTGCTGAGAGTTCTAAAGGAAAGCACTTCTCAGTACAGCCCTCTGACACTATTCAGTCTTTTGTGTTTCTGAGTGCAAGAAAGGCTCTAGTAAAGCTTGGGCAATTAAAACCACTTTGCTCATTGCTCTTTTGATTCACCAGACCCATGAGCAGGTGCTAATGCATGAAAATGAATATAATTTCAGCCAATGGCAGGGAAAGGAGAGCTGTGGTTTATAGAAAGAATTATTTTTCTTATAGTCGGTTTAAGAGTATATTGTGTGTGTGTGTACACACTATATATAA
This sequence comes from Plecotus auritus, assembly GCF_963455305.1. Classification (NCBI taxonomy): domain Eukaryota; kingdom Metazoa; phylum Chordata; class Mammalia; order Chiroptera; family Vespertilionidae; genus Plecotus; species Plecotus auritus. The sequence goes on along the minus strand of NC_137771.1, from coordinate 28,302,309 downwards.
ACTAGGTAACTCCTTTGAATGAGTATGTTTTCCTCTTGAATACATTTGGTTTTGATGATACTGTATCATGTAAATTAGACTTTCTCACTTAATTTCTGTCTCCTGGCAGGCCACAACAGTATACCAGCAGTCACTCTTTCTCTTTTCTGTCACCTAGCAAAACGGTAGCCACACAAAGGAATAAACAGTGATAGTGACATCCTCAAAATAACTAATTTCCTTTCCAGAAAGCCTTATTCAAAAGCTAGATAAATACTCCCTAAACAAGAGCACTGGAATGACTCTGTGGACTCATACTATGATATAAAGAACCGAGGAATCAGGGTGCTTGAATTCTAATTCCAGTATACCTCAATTCCTCTTTGCCTCAGTTTCTTAATTATCAAAAAGACACAATAATACTTATATACCTATCAGACTCATGTGAAAGTGATTTGTAAAGAACACATTTCCCAGAGATATCATTCAACAGCAATCCCAACTGGCCAGGGCCAGCACCTATATCAGTTCACAGGAAGCAGATGGTGTGAGTGAGAGAGATTGCAGTGAGGAATAGTATTGTTATTCGGGAATACAAATGATGCTGCTCCATTACCCTGGGAGCTACTTGGTTTGTTTGTATTAGAGAGGTCACCCTAAGCTTCTCAGAGCAGCTGAGTAAGCTGGAGGGCCCTTCTAGTGGCCATCTGCTCCCCTCCCAGACTCCTTTTGCAAATCAAGAGGTTTTCCTTGTATTAACCTCTGGCCCTGCTCAAGCACCAGCTTCTGCAAGCAATGGTCTCCACTCTCCATCTGTGCCAGCAACCAGTTAAAGAACAATGAAGCTTCCCAAGCCCAGGCATGCACTTACAGAGATGCCCTTGCATTACCTAGTTTTCCAGTACTCTTTTACTTGGATCTCTATAGAGGGAGTACGTATGTAGTTTAAAAAGACAGAGTTATTTTTCTTTTGTTATTTTAGAAACATTTTATGTAGAAAAACAAAATGGGAAGAATTTGTCTGGGAAATTCATTAAAAAATCTAACATGCATAAAACAATCACTTAAAAATAGCAATTTCATTTCCACCCCTCTCCCCAACTACTCTGTGGAGCATTAGGACATAGAGAACAAGTTCTCTTGTATATTGGTGGGTAACCAATCTATTCTAGAACTGCAGATCGGATACCTGCTCCTTAGTTCACCGATTTGAACATAGATTGGGGGGAAATACCACCCTCTTTAGGCAGTTCTCTGCAGAAACAATGTGCACATATACAAGGTACACATGTTGCCAAAATGGATGTTATAGGCTAGTAATCACCTCATGGACTATTGATTTGAACAGAGAAAGGGCAACATATAATTGTAAAATGATTTCAGAAATTACCCTATTCCATTCAGTAGCCTACATTACTGGGGGAAAATAAAAATTGAACAATAAACTGCTTTTCAAAAGGAAGAGGATACATGTAGATATTTTTACCAACCACAATATTAACTGATCAAATATTTATTTTTGAGAGTCCTCAGAATAGTATTCAGATTTATCTTAAAGCATTAAAAAATTACCCAGAGAATGCAGACTGGTGTAACCACTGTGGGAAACAGTATGGAGTTTCCTCAAAATATTAAATATGGATCTGCCATTTGAACCAGTGATCCCACTTCTAGGAATATATCTTAAGAAACCTGAAGCACCAATCAGAAAGAATGTATGCACCCCTATGTTCATAGCAGCACAATTTACAATAGCTAAGATCTGGAAACAGCCCAAGTGCCCATCAGGAGATGAGTGGATAAAAAAAAGCTGTGGTATACTATGGAATACTATGCAGCAGTAAAAAAGAAAAATCTCTTACCCTTTGAGACAGCATGGAGGGACCTGGAAAGTATCATGCTAAGTGAAATAAGTCAGTCAGAGAAAGACAAGTATTACATGATTGCACTCATATGTGGAATATAAATAAAACAAACTGATGAATAGAGTGGATCCAGAGACATGGAAGCATGGAACAGAGTGCGGAATCTCAGAGGGAAGATGGGGGAGGGTGGGTGGGTGGGAGGTTAACAACCAAAGACCTTGAATGCATATGAGTATATGCATAATCCATGGACACAAACAATAGGGTGCTGAAGGCCTGGGGCAGAGGGGTGGGAGGGGGAGCTGGAGGGAGTCAATGGGGGAAAAAGGAGGACATATATAATACTTTCAACAATAAAGAATGATTAAGAAATAAATAAATAAGTAAATTTTAGAATCAGCCTAAAAAAAATCAATGAAAAAAAATATCCTGGCGGGGGGGGGGGGGGAAATATCCTCAGGTGACTCATCTCATCTCTCTCTCTCTCTCTCTCTCTCTCTCTCTCTCCTTCTCCCTCCTACTGTTTCAAAAAATCAATGGAAAACATCCTCGGATGAGGAATAACAACAACAACAAAAATCATATGATTCTATCAACACATGCAGAAAAACCATTTGTCAAAATCCAACATCCATTATGACCAAAACTCTCAGCAAAGTGGGAGTAGAGGGAACACACCTCAACATAATAAAAGCCAATATGTATGACAAACCCACAGCTAACATCATCCTCAATGAGGAAAAGCTGAAACTATTTTCCTTGTCTGCTTTGCAAGTCCAAGACACAACAATCAGACAAGAAAAAGAAATAAAAGGCAAACAAATTGGAAAGGAAAGAGTAAAACTGTCATTAATTGCAGATGACATGATACTATATATAAAAACCCTAAAGATTCTACCAAGAAACTATTAGAACTGATACATGAACTCAGTAAAATAGCAGGATACAAAATTAACACAATATTCAGAAATTAGTTGCTTTTTTTTTTAATCATCACTGAGGATATTTTTCCATTGATCTTTGGAGAGAGAGTGGAAGAGAGGGAGAAGGTGGAGAGAGAGAGAAACATCAATATGAGAGAGACACACCGACTGGTGGCCTCCCACATGCATGAGTCTGCAACCGAGGTACATGCCCTTGACCAGAATTGAACCAGGACCCTTGAGCTGATGCTCTATCCACTGAGCCAAACTGGCTAGGGCTCAATTGCATTTTTATACATTAATAATAAACTATCAGAAAGAAAAATTAAGAAAAAAATACAATTTACAATTGCATTAAAAAATAAAGTATCTAGGAATAAATTTAACCAAGGAAGTAAAAGAACTATACTCAGAAATTATAAGACACTGAAGAAAGATACTAAAGAAGACACAAATAAATGAAAGCATATAACATGCTCATGGATAGGAAGAATTAACATCGTTAAATTGTCCATATTACCCAAAGCAATCTATGGATTTAATGCAACTCCTATCAAAATACTGAGTTTTTTATTTTTTTATTTTTTTGTTAATCTTCACCCAAGGATATTTACTTATTTATTTATTTTAAATATATTTTATTGATTTCAGAGAGAAAGGGAGAGCCAGATAGAAACATCAATAATGGGGATCATTGATTGGCTGCCTCCTTCACTCCCCCTACTGGGGATGGAGCTCGAAACCCAGGCATGTGCCCTTGATCAGAATCGAATCTGGGACTCTTCAGTCTGCAGGCAGACACTCTATCCACTGAGCCAAACCCGCTAGGGCTTTCCATTGATTTTTAGAGAGAGTGGAAGGAAAGGGGAGAGACAGAAACTTTCATGCAAGAGAGACACATCTATTGGTTGCTTCCTGCACATGCCCTGACCTGGAGCCAAGGATCGAGCCTGCAACCGAGGTATGTGGCCTTGATTGGAATCAAACCCCAGACCCTTCAGTCCGTGGGCCAACGCTCTATCCACCGAGCCAAACTGGCTAAGGCCCAAGAGTATTTTTTACAGAACTAGATCAAATTAAAAAATGTATATCAAACCAAAAATATATCCCGAATAGTCACAGCAATCTTGAGAAAGAAAAACAAAGTTGGAGGTATTACGCTACCTGATATCAAACTATATAAGGCTATAGTAATCAAAACGACATTGTACTGGCATAAAAACAAACACATAGATCTGTGAAACAATATAGAGAGCCCAGAAATAAACCCATGCCTATATGACAAAGGAGGAAAGAATATACAATAGGGTAAAGACAGTCTATACAATAAACGGTGTTGGGAAAACTAAGCAGATAAATGGAAAAACATAAAACTAGACCTCCTTCTTATACCATATATAAGAATAAACTCAAAATGGGGCAAAAGACTTAAATTTCAAGACTCAAAACCATAAAACTCCTAAAAGAAAACATAGGCAGTAAACTGTGATAGTATTTTTTATTATGATTATCTCCTAGGTCAAGGGAAACCAAAGAAAAAAATAAACAAATGGGATGACAGCAAACTAAACAGTTTATGCACAGCAAAGGAAACCATCAACAGACAACCTACCAACTGGGAGAAGATATTCGCCAATGATACATCCAATAAGGAGTTAATATCCAAAATTTATATAGAACTCATACAACTTAACACCAAAAAACACACACAAATAATCCAATTGAAATTGGCAGAGGATCTAAATATACATTTTTCCAAAGATGACACACAGATAGATGGTCAATAGACATGAACAGCTGCTCAACATCACTAATCATTGGAAAAATGCAAATTAAAACCACAATGAGATGTTACCTCACACTTGTCAGAATGGCTATCATAAATAAATCAAATAACAACAAGAGTTGGCGAAGTTGTGGAGAAAAGGGAATGCTCGAGTATTGTTGGCGGGATTGCAAATTGGTGCGGCCACTATGGAAAACAGTATGGAGCTTTTTGAAAAAATGAAAAGTATCTTATGACCCAGCAATTCCACTTCTGGGTATTTATTCAAAGAAATACAAAACACTAATTTGAAAAGATACATGCAACCCCATGTTCATTGCAGCATTATTTACAACTAGTGGCCCGGTGCACGAAATTCATGCACTCAAGAGAGGGGGGCGTCCCTCAGTCCAGCCTGCGCCCTCTTGCAGTCTGGGAGCCTTCAGGGGATGTCCAACTGCCACGGAGGCGGGAGAGGCTCCCACCACCGCTGCTGAGCTCGCCAGCCTTGAGCCTGGGCTTTGCCTGAGCGGTGCTCCCCCCCGTGGAAGTGTACTGACCACCAGAGGGCAGCTCCTGCACAGAGCGTCTGCCACCTGGTGGTCAGTGCGTGTCATAGCTACCGGTCGTTTCGCCTTTCGGTTGATTTGCATATTAGCCTTTTATTATATAGGTTAGCTAAGATATGGAAGCAACCTAAGTGCCCATCAATAGACAATTGGATAAAGAAGATGTGGTACATACATACAATGAAATATTATTTGGCCATAAAAAAGAATGAAATCTTACCATTTGCAAGATGCTAAGTGAAATAAGTCAGACAAAGACATATGATTTTATTCATATGTGGAATCTAAAGAACATAATAAATGAACAACTAAAACAGAAAAAGACTCATAAATACAGAGAAAAATTGATGGGAGAGGGCTTGCAGAGCTGGATAAAAAAGATGAGATTAAGAAGTGCAAGCCCTACCTATTGAAATGAGTTCATTACTGTTTTATTCTAAATTAGCTCTAGTCTTTCTCCACCAGAGTAGCCAGAGGAATGAGTTGCTTTTAACTACTTAACAAAGTTGTTGTAAAGACATGAATTCCTTTAAAAGTTAGTCACTGTGGGAAGTGATGATTCTGTAAAATAGTTTTTCAAAGTTATATATACTGTATGTACGTGTGTGTGTGCTCAATGCCTCAATCTATTTTAAGAAAATACAGTTTATTCCCAAAGATGTTTATGAAAACATTAATTATAATAGTCAAATACCAAACAATGGAGCAATATAGAAATTATTAAAGCCATTAAATGATATTTATGAAGATAGTACAATGATACTGCTCATATAATCATTACATTATCACTTTAAGTATAAAATGATGCAAAGTTGTGTATATATATAATATGATTATGATCACAATGATATTAAAAACAGCACAGAAGAAAACAGAACAAAATATTAATAAAAATTACTTTTGGAGAATGGGGGGGGGGGTGGAAAAAGAAGTACAAGCCCTAGCCGGTTTGGCTCAGTGGATAGAGCATCGGCCTGCAGATCACAGGGTCCTGGGTTCGATTCTGGTCAAGGGTACATATCTTGGTTGCAAGCTCCTCCCTGGCCTGGGTCTTGGTCAGGGCTTGTACAGGAGGCAACCAATTGATGTGTTTCTTTCACATCGATGTTTCTGTCTTTCCCTCTCTCTTCCACTCTCCCTAAAAATCAAAGGAAAAATATCCTCGTGTCAGGATTAACAACAACAGCAAGAACAAAGAAGTACAAATTGGCTCTGGCTGGGTGGCGCAGTTGGTTGGAGCATCATCCTGTACACCAAAAGGGCTGTGATTCAATGCCCAGTCAGGGCTCATACCTAGATCATGGTTTTGATCTCCAATTGGGGTGTGTACAGGAGGCAACCAATTGATGTTTCTCCCTCTCTTTGTCTTCTTCTTTTGCTAACATCAATTTAAAAAAAAAATCCCTGGGTAAGGATTAAAAAAAAACAAAGAACAGCCCTAGCCTGTTTGGCTCAGTGGATAGAGCATCGGCCTGCGGATCAAAGGGTCCCGGGTTCAATTCCGCTCAAGGACACGTACCTTGGTTGCAATATCCTCCTTGGGCCCGGGGCCTGGTCAGGGCTCGTGCAGGAGGCAACCAATCAATGTGTTTCTCTCACATCTATGTTTCTCTCTGTGTTTCCCTCCCTCTACTATTCTCCCTAAAAATCAATGGAAAAAATATCCTCGGGTAAGGATTAAAAAAGACAACAAAAAAAACAAAGAACAAGCTCTCTTTAAAAAACAAAACAAACACAAATTGGTAGTTACAAATAGTCATGAGGATGTAAAGTACAGGGTAGGGAATATAGTCAATAATCCTCCTATATAATAAAGAGGTAATATACAAATTGACCTTCACGACCTCACAAGATAGCTGCCTATGACCAGGCCGGCAGGGGGGTTAGTGAAGGACGACGAAACGACTGAACAGCAGGCTGTGTGGGGCAACCAGGCTGGCGGGGGGGCAGTTGGGAGCAATTAGGCTGGCAGAGGGGGCAAGCAGGCCGGCAAGTGGGGGCAGTTAGGGGCGACTAGGCCAGCAGAGGGGGGCAGTTGGGGGCAATCAGGCGGGTGGGGGGGCAGTAAGGGGTGACCAGGGGGGGCAGTTAGGAGTGACCAGGCCAGCAGGGAGGGGCAGTTAGGGGGGATCAGGCAGCAGGGGGCAGTTAGGGGAGACCAGGCCGGCAGGGGGGCAGTTAGGGGCAATCATGCCAGCTCGCAGAGGCAGTGAGGGGCGATCAGGCCGGCGTGGTGGGGGGGGGCAGTTAGGGGCGACCAGGCAGTCAGGCAGGCAGGTGAGCAATTAGGAGCCAGTGCTCCAGGATTGTGAGAGGGATGTCCAACTGCCAGTTTAGGCCCGATCCCCATCCCTCAGCAGGCTGGGCTGAGGGGAACGCCCTCCCCCGTGCATGAATTTCATGCACTGGGCCTCTAGTCCTATATAATAAAAGGGTAATATGCAAATTTTTTAAAATAAATCTTTATTGTTCAGATTATTACAGGTGTTCCTCTTTTTTTCCCCCCTAGCTCCCCTCCACCTGATTCCCCACACCACCCCATGCCCTTAACTCCCGCCACTGTCTTCATCCATAGGTGTAAGCTTTTTGTCCAGTCTCTTCCCGCACCCCTCACACCCCCTCCCCCCTGAGAATTGTCAGTCCACTCCCTTTCTATGTCCCTGATTCTATTATATTCACCAGTTCATTCTGTTCTTCAGATTTTTTATTCACTTGATTTTTAGATTCACTTGTTGGTAGGTATGTATTTGATGTCATTTTGTTGTTCATAATTTTTACCTTTACCTTTTTCTTCTTCTTCCTCTTCTTAAAGAATACCCTTCAGCATTTCATGTAATCCTGGTTTGGTGGTGCTGAACTTCTTTAGCTTTTTCTTGTCTGTGAAGCTCTTTATCTGACCTTCAACTCTGAATGATAGCTTTGCTGGGTAGAGCAATCTTGGTTGTAGGTTCTTGCTGTTCATCACTGTGAATATTTCTTGCCACTCCCTCTGGCCTGCATAGTTTCTGCCGAGAAATCAGCTGACAGTCGTATGGGTGCTCCCTTGTAGGTAACTAACCGTTTTTCTCTTGCTGCTTTCAAGATTCTCTCTTTGTCTTTTGCCCTTGGCATTTTAATTATGATGTGTCTTGGTGTGGTCCTCTTTGGATTCCTCTTGTATGGGGTTCTGTGCGCTTCCTGAACTTGTAAGTCTATTTCTTTCACCAGGTAGGGAAAGTTTTCTGTCATTATTTCTTCTAATAGGTTTTCAATATTTTGCTCTTTCTCTTCTTCTGGTACCCCAAAAATTCGGATGTTGGTACGCTTGAAGTTGTCCCAGAGGCTCCTTACACTATCTTCATATTTTTGGATTTTTTCTTTTTGTTTTTCTGGTTGGGTGTTTTTTGTTTCCTCATATTTCAGATCTTTGGTTTGATTCTTGGGGTACGTTGATCTACAGTTGAGTTTCTGTATATTCTTTATTTCAGACAGTGTATGCTTAATTTCTGACTGGTCCTTTTCCATTTTTTTGGCATTCTCATTAAGGTCCTTGAAGGTCTCACTAAGCTCCTCGGAGGTCTCATCAAGTTTCTCGGCGGTTTTTAGAAGATTCTTGAGTAACCTTATAAATGTGGTTCTGAACTCTATGTCGTCCAGTAGTTTGCTTTCCTCCATTTCTCTCATTCGTGACATGTTTCTTTGTCTCTGCATTTTGCTGCTTCCTTGTGTTGATGGAGTGGCTTTGTGTGGCAGGTGACCTACAGGCGCCAGTAGCTCAGCCTCCCCAATCACCTGAGGTGGACGCTCTTGGTACACCCCTTTGTGGGCTGAGTGCAAAGTCTTGGTGTAGTTAAGCCTTGATTGCTGTTGGTACACTGGGAGGAATTGACCTCCAGGCCAATTGGCTGTGAGGACCCGCTGTGTCTATAATGGAAGAACTGCTGCGCTGGATACACGCTTATGGTGCAGGACTTGTTTCAGTGGGGCTTTGGTGCTCACTGAGTCTGCCTCTTTAATGTATCACTTATGGATGTGAGGAGTTGAAATCTGGTGTCTCACACTGACCACTAGGTACACTGGCTTCTGGATCTCCAATGGGGTGCAGGTCAGCTACTGTCTGAGGCCACCCAACAGGAGCTACAGCAAGAACTACAGTTTTCTCCTCTTTGCTTGGGGTTTGGAGGTTTTGGAGCTGTCTGACCCGGGCTGCAAGTTTGCTAGGTTAAGCTGCAATAGGGCAGGCCATTCATATGCTAAAGTCGCTGCTTGGAGCTTGGGTGGGTTCGTAGATTGTGCAGGGCGGGGTCTCAGGGTGTGACTAGGCTAGGGCGTGGCAAACAGCGATGGCTGCCAGTAAGCTGGCTCTGCGGCTCTGCATCTCCGACTGTGTCCCCGCGTCCCGCGCCCCAGCACAATAAACAATTGTTCCTGCGCGCAGCCCTGCAAGCAAGCCTCCCTCACTTTCTGACCCCACGGCAGACAGTCCAGCTTCTCCCCGTAGGAGTTTGGGTCCCCCGCATCTCCCCAGAAACGAGTTCGGAGTAATCGGGAGCTTATCTCCCTTCGGGTTGAAAACAGCAGTGCTCCCAGTCACACGTCGCCAGCCCGATTCGCGCGTCTCCGTACCTCAGCTTTTCAGCGCTTGTGCACCCCTCAATGCTGTTTGCTCTTTCCTTCTAGTTGTAGAACTTCCACTCAGCCAGCTTTCCCGTGGTTCTGGGTGATAGACGTTTTGTCTTTTAGTTGTAGTTTTGAAATTGTTGTGCGAGGCAGCAGTTCAGGTGTTTACCTACCCCGCCATCTTGGATCTCCCCGGTAATATGCAAATTGACCCTAATGGCAGAATGGACCAGGAATGACCAGTCATTATGACGCACACTTAACCACGAGGGGGCAGATGCTCAATGCAGGATCTGCCCCCTGGTGATCAGGGCACTTCCATAGGGGGAGCGCCACTCAGCCAGAAGCTGGCTCATGGCTGGCAAGCGCAGTGGTGGTGGCGGGAGCCTCTCCCGCCTCCACAGCAGTGCTAAGGATGTCCAACTAATGGCTTAGGCCCGCTAAGCTGTTAGTTGGACATCCCCTGAAGGCTCCCAGGCTGCCAGAGGGGTGTCTGACTGCCATCTTAGGCCCAATTCCCTGGGGAGCGGCCCTAAGCCAGCAGGTGGACATCCCACGAGGGGTCCCAGACTGCGAAAGGGCACAGGCCGGGCTAAGGGATCCCCTCCCACCCCCACCCCCAGTGCACAAATTTTCATGCACCGGACTGCTAGTATTGTTAATAACTATGTATGGTGCCAGGTATGGGTACTAGACTTATGGGGATGGGAGGATCACTTTGTAAATTATGTAAGTGTCTACTATGCTATACACCTGAAATGAATATAAAATATTAAATATCAACTGTAATTGACAAAAAATAAAAAATAGTAGATACATAAAACTGTAATACAGTCACTTATTTTCGTTATCAAGTATTATGTACTATACGTAATTATATGTACTATACTTTTTAGATTTGTTTACACCACCATCACCACAAACACATGAATAAGTTGCGCCATATGTTACAATGGTTACGTCACTAGACAATAGGAATTTTTGTAGTTCCATTATAATATTATGGGACCACTACTATATATGTGGTGGGTCACTCACTGACTGAAACATCATTACATGGTGCATGACTGTATTATTATTATTTATGGATGAATAAACTGAAATACAGAGATGTTTGGTGACTTGCCACAAGGTCACACAACTTGTAGCTAACCAGTGCTATAGAAGTTATATATAAGGTATGGAGAGAACAGAGAGATTGGAGTGACTCAGAAAATTTCATAGAAGAACTGAATCTAGTCCTAGCTAGTTTGGCTCAGTGGATAGAGTGTCAGCCTGTGGACTGAAGAGTCCTGGGTTCGATTCTGGTCAAGGGCACATGCCTGGGTTGCGGGCTCGATCCCCAGTGGGGAGCATGCAGAAGGCAGCCGATCCATGATTCTCTCTCATCATTGATGTTTCTCTCTCTCTCTCTCCTTCTCCCTTCCTCTCTGAAATCAATAAGCATATATTAAAAAAGAAGAAGAAGAAGTTAATCTAGATGGCTATTAAGGAGTTTCCCTGGAATTCTGAACAGATGTATCAACATATGCAAATTTCAATGATGTGAGGTAAGAAGAGGTAGGGAGAAATCATTTAGGTTCCTTGGTGCTCAGGTTTCTCCTTCACAAAATAAGTAATTTGGACTGTGTTTTCTCTAAAGTCTCCTCTGGCTCATACAGTCTACGATTCCATGCTGCTAGTGCAGAAAATTAAACAAATTACTGGGCCCTAGAGATACAGTCCTTGTCCCTATGCAATATTAGAAATAACCCATGGGAGATGTGTCACTGTGTCCAAGAAACAAGAGTACAGCTATTGCCAATTATAAATGAACTACAGTTTAAAAGACTTTGGAATTAGTTGGGGAAACCAAAGCACCATTTTAATATTGTTTCTTTGGGAAAATAACTTTCTGACTAAATATACCATATAAAGCAACTGTTTAAAAATTGTGCATGCTCTGTCCAAATGTATTATAAAATGTCTGTTCAGAATAAAAGAAAGAGCTGGGTCCCTTAAAAAATAGAATCAAGCTGTGGGTCTTAGAAAAAAGTTAATGAATAATCTTTTGTGTCTAACGCCAATTAGGTTTTATAACAGTTCCAACCTTCAAAGGACAGGAAGCACAGAGAACAATTCAAGAGAATTTCCATCCATGCTGGAAAAAAGCTGCAGAGGGTAATCCTAAGAAAACAGTGCATATGTAAGCAGAATCACTTCCTCTTTTTGGGGGGTTTAGATTGGAAAAAAGCAGAATGATGAAAGATGCTAGGAAGTAAGTGAAACCTGAACTAGGGTAGCAGAACAAAAAATAGCCTCTAGTGCAGCCGTGGGCAAACTACGGCCCGCGGGCCGGATCCGGCTGTTCTATCTGGTTCTCTTGCTCTCCCCTCCGCTCCTTTACTTTGAATTTATATTAGTTCACACAAACACTCCATCCATGCTTTTGTCCCGGCCCTCCGGTCCAGTTTAAGAACCCATTGTGGCCCTCGAGTCAAAAAGTATGCCCACCCCTGCTCTAGTGGGATCCAGTAGTACAAGAGCAACTAAGAGCAGTACTTTCTCTTTGCTTTTCCTTCCTATAAGTAAGAAGAAAAGTTAATTCTTGTTAAACCAGAGTAAAGCCAAGGTTAAGTCACAACTATGAAAGTCTGTGAAGTAAATAAGTATGCTAGGTATTTTATTAAATTATGCTATGGATTGTGTTTTTTTATCCTGAAGCCCCAGGTTGTATATTGACTATTCCAAAATAGTTACTTGTATTTATAGTTTAGGACACTTTCCTAAATTTAAAATACTTATATTAAACTGCCTACTTGATGTTACCACTTAGATGCCTCACAGGCACATCATACTTAATGTATTTGTACTACTGATCTCAACCTATACCTTCTTCTACCACTGCGCCTGGCACAGCTTCCCTCCAATCTTCTCCATCTCAAGAAATGGCATCACCATTTACCAAAGTACCCAATCCAGAAATCCTAACTTTTCCTTCTCTCTGACCTTTCACCTACAGTCTATTATCACATCATGTTGTTTCTACTTCCAAAATATTATTCTATTCCTTCCATTTTCTCCCTTGGCACCAGCAAGCCCTGACCATTTGTTTCTTAGTTTACTGCAAGAGCCTGCTAACTGATTTTTACTTCTACTCTTGATGTAGTCTCTGCTGATTCAGTTCCTACTCAGCAGCCAGACTGATCTTAAAACGTAAATTAAATTAGATCATGTAGGCAACCTATAAAATGGGGGAAAATATTTGCAACTCATATGATAAGGGCTTAATATTAAGAATATATAAGAAACTTCTAGCCCTAGCTGGTTTGGCTCAGTGTATAGAGCATCGGCCTGCAGACTGAAGGGTCCCAGGTTCTAATCCGGCCAAGGGCACATGCCCAAGTTGCGGGCTTGATCCCCAGTAAGGGGCGTGCAGGAGGAAGCCGATCAATGATTCTCTCTCATCACTGATGTTTTTATCTCTCTCTCCCTCTTCCTTCCTTTCTGAAATCAATAAAAATATATTTTTTAAAAAAACTTCTACAATTCAACAACAAATGACCCAATTAAAATGAGCAAAGTACTTGAATAGACAGTTCTCCAAAAAAGATTTACAATAAACGTATGAAAAGATGCTCAACCCATCACTAATCATAAAATACAAATTAAACCCACAATGAGATATCACCTATTAGAATAGCCATTATCAGAATAGAAAATAAGTTTTAGTGAGGATACAGAGAAATTGGAATCCCTGGGCACTGTTGTTGGAAACATAAAATGTGCACAACCATTATGAAGAGGAGGGAATACTTCCTAACTCATTCTATGAGGCCAGCAATATCAATACCAAAGCCAGGCAAAAACACTACAAGAAAAGACAAATACAGATTTCTATCTCCTATGAACATTGATGAAAAAATCCTCACCCAGCTGGCAAGGCTCAGTGGTTGAGCGTCGACCTATGAACCAGGAGGTCACAGTTCCATTCCTGGTCAGGGTACATGCCTAGGTTGCAGGCTCAATCCCCAGTGCAGGGTGTGCATGAGGCAGCCAATCAATGATTCTCTATCATCATTGATGTTTTTATCTCTCTCTCCTTCTCCCTTCCTCTCTGAAATCAATAAAAAAATATTAAAAAAAAAATCCTCAACGTAATACAGCAAACAAAATTCAGCAGCATGCTAAAAAGATTATACATAATGACCAAGTGGGATTTATTCCTGGAATGTAAGGATAGTTCAATATACAAAAATCAATCCATATAATAGACTAAATTAACAGAATAAAGTGGGGGGAAACATGGGATCATTTCATTAATGCAGAAAAGGAAATCCAACAGCAGACTAGAGGATCGCAAGAATCAAGTCAAAGATTTGAAATACAAAGAAGCAAAAAACACTCAACAAGAAAAGCAAAAAGCAAAAAGAATAAAAAAATATGAAGATAGTGTAAGGAGCCTCTGGGACAACTTCAAGCGTACCAACATCAGAATTATGGGGGTGCCAGAAGAAGAGAGAGAGCAAGATACTGAAAACCTATTTGAAGAAATAATGACCGAAAACTTCCCCCACCTGGTGAAAGAAATAGACTTACAAGTCCATGAAGTGTAGAAAACCCCAAACAAAAGGAATCCAAAGAGGACCACACCAAGACACATCATAATTAAAATGCCAAGAGCAAAGGACAAAGAGAAAATATTAAAAGCAGCAAAAGAAAAACAGTTATCTACAAGGGAGCACCCATACGACTGTCAGCTGATTTCTCAACAGAAACTATGCAGGCCATATGGGAGTGGCAAGAAATATTCAAAGTGATGAATAGCAAGAACCTACAACCAAGATTACTCTACCCAGCAAAGCTATCATTCAGAATTGAAGGGCAGATAAAGAGCTTCACAGATAAGAAAAAGCTAAAGGAGTTCATCACCACCAAACCAGTATTATATGAAATGCTGAAAGGTATTCTTTAAGAAGAGGAAGAAGAAGAAAAAGGTAAAGATAAAAATTATGAACAACAAATACATATCTATCAACAAGTGAATCTAAAAATCAAGTGAATAAAAATCTGATGAACAGAATAAACTGGTGAATATAATAGAATCAGGGGCATAGAAAGGGAGTGGACTGACAATTCTCAGGGGTAAAGGGGTGTTGGGGTGTGAGAAGAGACTGGACAAAAATCATACACCTGTGGATGAGGACAGTGGGTTGGGGTAAGGGCAGAGGGTGGGGTGGGAACCGGGTGGAGGGGAGCTGTGGGGGGGAAAGAGGAACAATTGTAATAATCTGAACAATAAAGATTTATTAAATTAAAAAAAAAAGAAAGAAATGGTGGACCTTGAAAATGACTTCAGGTTTTCTCACTGAGCAGAATATAGTCAAACACTGCTGCAGTTAAATATTTTACCCTTTGTTCTCCCTGTGTGATCTACAATAATAATCTGCTTCGTGTTGATATTTACTGCTGTGTTGCTGACAGTTACCTGAAAGAGAAGTTGGGGTGCTTCACTGGACTGGAAAAAGTTTAGCTAAATCAGAAAGCAAGTCTAAATAAGCAAGTTTATCCTATATATATAAAAGGCTAAGCTGACTTGCGCAATACATATAAAGCTCTCGCTGGCGCCAATCACATGCATGTGTTTCCATCTGTCATTGTCGATCGTGAATTTGGTTGACACTTCTATTATAGAGAAAGGGTGAATAGTGATATTAAAATATTTCTTCTAATTAATTTCCTTTCAATGTGCACGGATTTGTGCAACAGGCCACTAGTATACTAATAAAGAACTATCAGAAAAAGAAATTAATAAAACAATGCCATTTAGAATTTCATCAAAGAGAATAAAATATCTAGAAATAAATTTAACCAAAGAGGAGAAAGCCCTGTATAATGAAACTATAAGATATTGATAAAGAAATTGGAGATGACACATATAAAGGGAAAGATATTCTATGCATGTATATTAGAATTAATACTGTTAAAATGTCCATACTTCCCCAAGATTCAGCGCAATCCTTATTAAAATTCCAATGGTATTTTTCGCAGAACAATCTCAAAATCTGTATGGAACCACAAAAAATCAACTTTGAGAAAGAAGAACAAAGCTGGACCATTAGAGTACGTGATTACAACCTACAGGGGTGTGCAAAAATACATTAAATTACTAGCCATCATTACCTAAAAGATAAATCATAAGTGAGGATACGAAATAATAACAGTAATAATAAGAAGACAAATAATACAATAATAAATAATAATAATAATACAAGAATATACTGATTTTGCCCTAGCCAGTTTGGCTCAGTGGGTAGAGCATCAGCCCACAGATTAAAGGGTCCTGGATTCGATTCCAGTCAAAGGCATGTACCTCTGCTGCAGGCTCGATTCCCAGCCCCGGACAGACATGTGCAAGAGGCAACCAATTGATGTGCCTCTCTCACATCAATGTTTCTCTCTCTGTCTCTCCCCGTCCCTTCCACTCTCTCTAGAAATCAATGGAAAAATATTCTTGGGTGAGGATTAAAAACAACAAAAAGAATACACCATTTAGCATACTCACAACTGTAAACTTACTTTTCCCACCCCTTTGTATATGACAAAGCTATAATAATCAAAACATTAGATAGTATTAGAATAAAAACAACCACATAGATCAATGGAACAGAATAGAGAACCCAGAAATAAACACATGCATATATGGTCTATTTACAAAGGAACCAAGAATATACAATGGGAAAAGGACAGTCTCTTCAATAAATGATGCTAGGAAAACTGGACAGCCACAACCAAAAGAATAAAACCAAACCACTATCTTACACAATACACAAAAACTAACTCAAAATGGACTGATGACTTGAATGTAAGACCTGAAACCATAAAACTCCTAGAAGAAAATATAGGAAGTAAACTCTGATATCAGCCTTAGCAGTTTCTTTTTGGGTATGTCTCCTCAGCAAGGGCAACAAAAGCAAAAATAAACAATGGGACTTCATCAAACTAAAAAGATTATGCACAGCAAAGAAAACCATCAACAAAATGAAAAGACAACCTACCAACTGGGGAAAGATATTTGCAAATGATATATCCAATAAAGGGTAAATATCCAAAATATATAAGGAATTTATACAACTCGACATAAAAAAACAACAACACAAAAAACCTGATTAAAAAAATGGGAAGAGGACCTAAGTAGACATTTCTCTAAGGAAGACAAACAGATGGCCAACAGACATATAATAAGATGTTCAACATCACTAATCATCAGGGAAGTGCAAACCAAAACCCCAATGAATGCGACCTCACACCTGTCAGAATAGCTATTATCAAAAAGTCAATAAATGTTGGCAAAGATGTGGAGAAAAGGGAACCCTCATGCACTGTTGGTGGGACTGTACATTGGTGTAACCACTATGGAAAACAAAATGTAAATTCCTCAAAAAATAAAAAATAGAACTACCATATGACCCAGAAATTCCACATCTGAGTATTTATGCAAAGAAATCTAAAGCACTAATTTGAAAAGATATGTGCCACCCCTATGTTCACTGCAGCATTATGTACAATAACCAAGATGTGAAATCAGAGTAACTGACAACTGATAGACAAATGGATAAAGAAGATATGTATAATGGAATATTACTCAGACATAAAAAAGAATAAAATTGTATTCTTACAGAGAAATTATACCATATAATTTCACTTATGTGGAATCTTAAAAAAATAAAATAAACTAAAAAGCAGACTCATAGATAGAGAATGAACTGATAGTTGCCAGAGGGGAGGTGAATAAGGGATGGGTGAAAAAGGTGAAGGGAAATAAAAGGCACAAACTCCCAGTTATAAAAGAAATAAGCCATGGGAATGTAGTGTATAGCACAGGAAATACAGTCAATAATAATTTTATATACAGTGACAGATGATTACTAGACTTATTGTGGTGATCACATTGCAAGGTATATAAATGTCGAATCGCTATGTGGTACATCTGAAACGAATACAATATTGTATGCCAACTATACTTTAATAAAACAAATAATTAAAATACAATTAGGAATGTCATTTAAAAAAAAACCCTAAATTTTAAAAGCAGGAAATCATAATTCAAACATAGCTGAACTTCTATGTAGATAACAGTTCAGATGAAATGCCATATTATTTCAAGAAATAATCTATCTATATATATAAAAGCCTAAGCGACCAAGGACTGGTTAACTTGTTGCTATGATGCGCACTGACCACCAGGAGGCAGACGCTCAACGCAGGAGCTGTCCCCCGGTGGTCAGTGCGCTTTCATGGCAGGAACGCCACTCAGCTAACTGACGGGCACCAGACACCGGGTTCATGGCTGGCAAGCACAGCTGTGGCGACACAAGCCTCTCCCGCCTCCACAGCAGCACTACCAAGTGGCAGTGGTGGCAGGCGTAGTGGGACCGGGATGAGCCAGAGCTGCACAGCACCCAGCCCGGGCTCCTCCCTGGCTGCCTGCCGCTTCACGCACTACTACGTCCCTCTTGGGATGTCAGACTGCCAGTTTCGGCCTGATCCCTGCTACGGGGATTGGGCCGAAACCGGGAGTCCGACATCCCCCGAGGGGTCCCAGATTGCAAGAGGGTGCAGGCCAGGCTGAGGGACCCCACTGGTGCACGAATCTGTGCAACGGGCCTTTACTATACATATAAAAGCCTAAGCAAATGTTTGACTGTTTAACCGGCTTGTAGCTATGACGTGAAATGACTACCAGGGGGCACATGCTCAATGCAGAAGTGGAAACCACAGGCATGGAAACATGGAACAGACTGATGAATCTCAGAGGGAAGTGGGGAGAAGGGAGGGTGGGAAGAGATTAACCAAAGATCTTATATGCATACTAGAGGCCCGGTGCATGGATTCATACACCAGTGGGGGTCCCTCGGCCTGGCCTGCAGGGATTGGGCCAAAACTGGCTCTCTGACATACCCCGAAGGGTCCAGAATTGCGAGAGGGCCTCTAATTTTTCTATATAAAACCCCCTCCTGCCGGACCAGCGTGGCTCAGTGGTTGATCCTTGACTCCAGGTCAAGGTACATGCCTAGATTGCAGGCCAGATTTCCAATGGGGGGCATGCAGGAGGCAGCCAATCTATGATTTTCTCTCACCACTGAAATTTCTCTCTCTCTCTTCCTCTCCCTTCCTCTCTGAAATCAATAAAAATATATTTAGATAAATAAACAAACAAACAAACAAACAAACAAATAAATAAATAAATAAAATACCTCCTCCAATTACCATAAAAAAGGAAAAGAAAAAAGATATCTATATATGTTTCACCTTGCCAGCTTCACTAGTAAATGTACAATTACCATTACCAGAAAGGTTTCTGCTTTGCAGAATTCTACTGTGCATTCAAAAACAGTTCTAAGAAAGGCCTCTAATCTGTTCCATTGTTAGTCAAGTGGTCTATACATGCTGTTAAAAAAAAAAAAAATCAGTTGTATATAATATGAAAAGAAAAATATGGAGCCAGAAGAAATCACCTCAACAATTCTTACTTTTCTCCTTTTCAAAAATCCCTTCTTACCCCATTTTCTCATTCCTCTCTCCCAAAAGAATAAAAAAGCCAGGGTATTTGCCAAACCCCATAAAAACCCTTAGGCCTCTCTCAAGCATGCAAATGTAATTTTCTACCCAGACAACACACTCCCTTTTTAATGAACTCAAAAAACAATCTGTGAATGCCCACTGAAGAGAAGAGGAAAATTACAATGAAAGAAAATACAAACAGAGAGATGTGGGGGAGGGTCAAGATGGATATGGCAAGTTCACAGTTTATATAGACATAAAAGATAATTAAGGTGAAGGAACTGCAATCAAATAAAATGGTCTGCAGGCTGTCATTTCATACAAATTAGGGATACCTAAGTCAGAGAAATATATGAATATTCACTTGAATAAAAATCACTCATTATAAGAGTGGTCTTTAAAGTAAAAGGATCCTTGTCAAGACCCAATGTGGCTGTCATTCTTTGTTCCGTTTTGTAATTAAAAATCAAAACCAAAAAAAATTGTGTATAGACAAAAAAAGAGGAAAAATAATTTTGCATATGCACCCATCTCTTAAACAATCAGGAGCAAGTGCAAGTTTCCTCATGATATAACCAAATACTATGTCAAAATTAGATATTCAAAGAATGTAAATAAATGACAAGAGACACTTTAGTCAGTCACATGATTCAGGATCCCTCCAGATGCACATTATGATTCAGATTTGAACACTAAACAGAGTAGGCCACAGGGTAGGGTGAGAAGACTTGAAGAAAAACACAATGCAGGAAGGTCATCAAAATGAAAAATGTCTTCTTGCCTCACAATTTAAAGAGAAGTTTTATTGAAAAAAAAATAGCTTTAAACCAATTTAGGTTGAAATAATTACAACATTTTACAATCTAACCTCTTAACGATGAATAGAATTCTTCTCCCTGCTTAAAGATCAAATTGGTTGGGCTCTACACTTGTCTGGCACCATGCTGTGGGCTATTTCCTTTAAAATATAACCAATCAAAGATGTATTCAGGCTTTTGTGAGATCCAAAGCTTTTCTAACTGCTTATTCTAGAGCATCATTAAGTTTCTCTAAAAGGAACAGACAAAGCTACATACAGTGATAGCCTCCCTTGGATATAGCTAATGTTCAGTGGCCCTTCGTTTCCCAAAGGTAGATATTGAACCCTTTTATAATACACCAAATAGACACTCTTAAAGTAATATTTATAATACTTGTCCTATAATATTTATACTAACTTTTTTCTCCCTTCAATTTGTATCAACACACCACAAGATCACAGATGCTTAAGGGAGTGACAAAGGAAAACTGTTAGGGTCGCTGAAGGAGGAACACACGAGGCCAAAAGGGGTAAAGAATTATAAATGTATTAGGTCATCTGGAAACCCAGATGGGCTGAGCCCCAAAATGGCACCAGCCCCCAAAGATGGGGAGTCAGAGGTTTTTAAAGGATTCTAGGTCTGGATTCTGGAAAACTCCAGAGGGGAGAGATAATAGTCTTAGCAAATGGAATGTGGTCTAAGAAAGTGGACTGTCCATTGTGAAGTGGCCTCAAGGTTAGTTCCCAGGGGAGGGGGTATCAATTCAATTATTTGATCAAACCTAACAAAAAGAAACTCTTCAAAATATGTAATCACTACAAACACACATATATAACCTATAAGTACTAACTAAAAATTAATACTATTAATAATAAATGTCATTAATTAAATATACAATTTAGGATAAATATTTGCGGAGTGACTATGCTCTATAAGACATAAACACTATACCATTGTTAAATTTATGGTTTACAGGTGAAAGTAATTTTACATATCAGCACACGTTATATAAGAACTAGAGGCCTGGTGCACGAAATTCATGCAAAGGGGTGTGGGGGGGTGTCTCTCAGCTCAGCCTGCACCCTCTCCAATCTGGGATTCCTCTCACAATCCAGGACTGCTGGCTCCCAACCGCTCACATACCTAGCTGCCTGATTGCCCCTAACTGCTTCTGCCTGCCAGCCTGATCACCCCCTAACCCAGCCGTGGGCCAACTACGGCCCACGGGCCGGATCCGGCTGTTCTATCTGGTTCTCTTGCTCTCCCCTCCGCTCCTTTACTTTGAATTTATATTAGTTCACACAAACACTCCATCCATGCTTTTGTTCCGGCCCTCCAGTCCAGTTTAAGAACCCATTGTGGCCCTCGAGTCAAAAAGTTTGCCCACCCCTACCCTAACCTCTCCCCTGCCAGCCTGATCGATGCCTAACTGCTCCCCTGCCGGCCCAATTGCCCCTAACTGTCCTCCCCTACAGGCCTGGTCGCCTCCAACTGCCCTCCCCTGCTGACCCAGTAACCCCTAACTGCCCTCCCTTGCCAGCCTGGTCACCCCTAACTGCCCTTCCCTACAGGCCTGGTCGCCCCCAACTGCCCTCCCCTACAGGCCTGTTTCCCCCCAACTGCCCTCCCCTGCAGGCCTAGTCCCCCCCAACTGCCCTCCC
Source organism: Plecotus auritus (assembly GCF_963455305.1). Lineage (NCBI taxonomy): Eukaryota > Metazoa > Chordata > Mammalia > Chiroptera > Vespertilionidae > Plecotus > Plecotus auritus. Next base: position 28,280,605 of record NC_137771.1, on the reverse strand, counting down.
CTGTAAGCCTGGTTGTCCTCAAGTGCCCTCCCCTACAGGCCTGGTCCCCCCCAACTGCCTTCCTCTGCCGGCCCGGTCACCCCTAACTGCCCTCCCTTACCAGCCTGGTCACCCCCAACTGCCCTCCCCTGCAAGCCCCGTCCCTCCCAACTGCCTTCCCCTGCTGGCCTTATTGCCCACAACTGCCCTCCCCTGCATGCCATCTTGTGGCGGCCATCTTGTGTCCACATGGGGGCAGTCATCTTGTGTGTTGGAGTGATGGTCAATTTGCATGTTACTCTTTTATTAGACAGCATCCTATATAATAAAAGCCTAATATGGCCCTAACTGGTTTGGCTCAGTGGATAGAGCATCGGCCTGCGGATGTTTCTCTCCAATCGATGTTTCTAACTTTCTATCCCTCTTCCTTCCTCTCTGTAACAAATCAATAAAATAAAGTTTAAAAAAGCCTAATATGTAAATTGTTCGACCACTCACTATGATGTGCGCTGACCATCAGGAGGCGGCGCAGAACATGGCAGGCATCAGCGATGTAGCACTGAAAATGGGCGGCAGTGGAGGCACTGCCGGCCGCAATGGGCCCCAACGAGAGTGGGACCGCAGTGGGATGGTGGAGCAGGTGAGCGGGCGGTGCCAGGCCAAGGTGGGTGTGAGTGGGGGCCTGATAGCCCAGCCAATCACCCCGCAGAAAGCGACCCGTGGTGGCGGCAGGGGGCAGGGCTGCTGCCTGGCTTCCAGGCACTGAGGGAGCCGGGCGAGGGCCCGGCCCCAATAGATTGCCCCACAGATGGTGACCAGCAGCCAGTAGGCCCTGATTGCCCGATTGGGGCCGGGCCCTGGGCTGGGACAGGGAACTAGGAGTGGGTGGCGGTGACCAACCTCCCACGGCGCCCAGGCGGGGGGCTGCAACCTCTCACTGGCTACCTGGGGGCGGGGGTGACTGGGATGGAGGTGCAGTGAGAATGTGGGGTGTCCGCCAAGCTCGCTCTCACTCCCCCTGCTACCCTCCCGCTCAAGTGCCAGGTGCCCATGAGGAGCCCGCCCTGCACCTGTGCAGCTTCTTCCGGGTGAGCCGGGCCACAGCCGCCGGGACCACAGGGGCCAGTCAGGCTCCCCATGGGTTCGCACAATGCTGGTCTGTGAGGTCAGCCGGGAGAGAGCGCGCTGCCTGCCCGGCTTCCATGCAGCACCACTGGGCGGCCCAGAGGCCCACGCTGCACCCCAGCCCGTGGCGTCCAGCCACGCTCACTGCATCTCCACGTGGGGACTCAGGCTCCATGACTCAGGCAGAGGCGGGTGCATGGGGGCCCAGGTGCTGCCCAGGGCCCAGAGGTCAGCTGGGATCTGCCCTTCCATGCCAGACACTCATGCTTTGATTGCTGGCCAGGCCTAGGGACTGCACCCGTGCACGAATTCGTGCACCGGACCTCTAGTTATTCATAATAGTCAAAAGGCGGAAACAACCCTAATGTCCATCAACTGATGAATAAACAAATTGTGGTATATTCATACAATTGAACTCATATTATTTAGCCACAAAAAGGTATAATGCCAGAACCTGAATGAACCTTGAAAACATTCAGAGCAAGAAGCAGGTCACAAAAGGCCACATATCACATGGAATATCCAGAATAAGCAAATCTATAGACAGAAAGCAGATTAGAGGATTCTAGCAGTTTTAGACAACATCATCTGTACAATGTATTCTTCTGAGATAATGAAAAAGTTTTGAAACAAGAGAAAGGTGGTGGTTGTACAACATTGTGAAAGCATCAAATGCCACTAAATTGTACACTTTAAAATGGTTAATTGTGTTGTGTAAATTTCATCTCTGTAAAAAAAAGAATTTGTAATTTGAAAAATTAGGACTTAAAATGGTATATAAATGTTATATGTTTGGAAAGGAAAAAGAGAGAAAGTATAAAGTAAAATAATATCATTTATGATAAAAGTAATAGTAAGACTCAAAGGATACCATTTTTTATGTTTTTATTGATTTTAGAAGGAGAGGAAGGGAGAGGGAGAGAGAGAAACATCAATGTGAAAGAGAAACATCGATCAATTGCCTCCCCAGTGCACCCGACCAGGGATCGAACTCAAAACCTGGATATGTGCTCTGACCGGGAATTGAACCTGCTACCTTTTGGTGCATGGGACCATGTTCGACCATCTGAGCTACACTGGCCAGAACAAAAGATACCATTTAAAACTGAAAAATTGGAAACCAAGATGGCAGCATAAGTAAACACCTGAACTGCTGCCTCGCACAACAACTTCAAAACTACAACTAAAAGACAAAACGGACATCATCCAGAACCACGGGAAGGCTGGCTTAGTGGAAATTCTACAACTAGAAGGAAAGCGAAAAGCACACTGAGACTCAGAGGAGCTGCAGGAGGCAGAGGTACTGAGACGCGCACGTGGAGGGGACTGGCAACTGAGTATGCAGCTGGCTTTTTCAAGCGGGAGGGAGACAAAAGCTCCCGACTGCTCTGAACTCCAGTTCCGGGTGAGACTCTGGGGACCCAGACTCATACAGGGAGAAACTGGACTGTCTGGCAGCGGGCGGAACTTGAGGGCGGCTTTCTCTCAGAGGTGCTTGCAGCAATTGCCAAGGGACACTGAGAACCGGGGGCCTCTTAGGGCAGGGCTGACGGGAAGCCATTGCTGTTTGCACCGCACTGAGACTCCGTCCCAGCCAAGCTGTGCGCAGAGGCTTTTGCGTATGAATGGCCTGGTCCTTTGAAATCTAAAATTACCTATCAAACTGCAGCTGAGCCAGTGAGACCCAGAACATCCAAAAGAAGGCCCAAGGCTCCATAGCAGCTTGCATTGCTTCACAGCTGGGCCTCATCTGGGCACCTCCAAAACCCAAGCAAAGAAGAGGAATATGCAGATCTCTCCATAGCTTCTGCTGGGTGGCCTCAGGCAGAGGCTAAATTAGCACCTCCTTGGAGATCCAAGAGCCAGTGTACCCAGGGGTCAGAGTGGGACCATCCAGATTACAACTCCTCAGATCCATAAGGGACACACTCAGGGGGCAGACTCAGTGAGCACCAAAGCCCCACTGAAGCAAGTCTTGCCTCATAAGGGTGTCTCCAGCACAGAAGTTCTCCCATCATAGATACAGCTGATCCTCACAGCCAATTAGCCTGGAGGTCATTTCCTCCCAGTGATACCAACAACAATCAAGGCTTAACTACAACAAGACTGTGCACACAGCCCACAAAGGGGTGCACCAAGAGTGTCTACCTCAGGTAACTGGGGAGACTGAGCCACTGGGCCCTATAGGACACCTAGTACACAAAGCCACTCCATCAACACAGGGAAGCAGCCAGAATGCGGAGACAAGGAAACAGGTCACAAATGAAAGAAATGGAGGAAAGCAAATGGCTGGATATAGAGTTCCAAACCATGGTTATAAGGTTTTTCAAGAATATCCTAGAAAAGGCTGATAAATTTAGTGAGGCCTCGAGGATATGAAAAAGGACCAACTAGAAATTAAGCATACACTGACTGAAATAAAAAATATTATACAGAGATCCAACAGCAGACTAGAGGATCGCAAGAATCAAGTCAAAGATTTGAAATACAAAGAAGCAAAAAACACCCAACCAGAAAAGAAAAAAGAATAAAAAAATATGAAGATAATGTAAGGAGCCTCTGGGACAACTTCAAGCGTACCAACATCAGAATTATGGGGGTGCCAGAAGAAGAGAGAGAGCAAGATACTGAAAACCTATTTGAAGAAATAATGACCGAAAACTTCCCCCACCTGGTGAAAGAAATAGACTTACAAGTCCATGAAGCGCAGAGAACCCCAAACAAAAGGAATCCAAAGAGGACCACACCAAGACACATCATAATTAAAATGCCAAGAGCAAAAGACAAAGATAGAATATTAAAAGCAGCAAGAGAAAAACAGTTAGTTACCCACAAGGGAGCACCCATATGATTGTCAGCTGATTTCTCAACAGAAACTATGCAGGCCAGAAGGGAGTGGCAAGAAATATTCAAAGTGATGAATAGCAAGAACCTACAACCAAGATTACTCTACCCAGCAAAGCTATCATTCAGAATTGAAGGGCAGATAAAGAGCTTCACAGATAAGAAAAAGCTAAAGGAGTTCATCACCACCAAACCAGTATTATATGAAATGCTGAAAGGTATTCTTTAAGAAGAGGAAGAAGAAGAAAAAGGTAAAGATAAAAATTATGAACAACAAATACTTATCTATCAACAAGTGAATCTAAAAATCAAGTGAATAAAAAATCTGATAAACAGAATAAACTGGTGAATATAATAGAATCAGGAGCATAGAAAGGGAGTGGACTGACAATTCTCGGGGGAAAGAGGTATGGGAGGTGCAGGAAGAGACTGGACAAAAATTGTACACCTATGGATGAGGACAGTGGGGGGGGTAAGAGCAAGGGGGGGTAAAGGCAGAGGGTGGGGTGGGAACCGAGTGGAGGGGAGCTATGGGGGAAAAAAGAGGAACAATTGTAATAATCTTAACAATAAAGATTTATTGGGGAAAAAAATAAATAAAACTGAAAAATTGCAGCCCTGGCATGTGGCTCAGTGGTTGGAGTGTCAGCCCATGCACCAAATTGTCATGGGTTTGATTCCCTCATTCCCAGTCAAGGGCACCTACCTGGGTTGCAGTTTTGATCCCCATTGGGGTGCATGCAGGAGGCAACCAATCAATGTGTCTCTCACATGGATGTCTCTCTCTCTTTCTCTACCTTCCTTTCTCCCACCCCCTTCCCTCCTTTCCAGCCTCTCTAAAAAATCAATGAAAAAAATAACCTCCAATGAGGATTAACAAAAAAAATTTTTTAAATTGACTAGGTTAAGTTTAAAAAGATAATTGTGGGCATGATAAAAGATATAAAGATAGGTACTAGAACAAAAAGCAGACCTTTCCACATGCCAAAAGAGGCCTTAGAAGAATAACAAAGGCATAGAAAAACCTCCCAGAAAATATAACATGGGTAATTAAAACTAATAATACAACAGTGTTGAAAACCAAACATGTCAGTCACATCAATAAATGGAAATGGGCTTAATTCACTTATTGAAAGAGATTTTCAATTGATTCATAAGAAAATCTAAATCTATTAAAGGCCCCATGCACAAAATTCATTCACAGGTAGGGTCCCTAGGCCTGGTCAGCAATCAGGGCCTATCAGGCCTTCTGGCTGCCGGCCGGTGCCTTCCTTCATTCTGCGTCACCCCCTGGTGATCAGCACACATCATAGTGAGCAATCGAACTCCCGGCCTCCCAGTCAAACTCATGAGGGGACATTTTGCATATTAGGCTTTTATATACCATATATGCTGCATACAAGAGATACACCAAAAACAGAGATTTTGAAATACTAGAAATAAACGAATAAGTGAATATATAATCAGCAAATTAATATTTGACAAAGGAGGCAAGAACATATAGTGAGGTAAAGACAATCTATTCAATAAATGGTGTTGGGAAAATTGGACAGACAACATGCAAAAAAGTAAAACTAGACCACCTTCTTACACGATATACAAGAATAAACTAAAAATGGATTAAAGAATTAAATGGAAGACTTGAAACCATAAAACGCTTAGAAGAAAACATAAGCAATAAATTCTCTGACATTTCCAGTAATATTTTTTTCTGATATATCTCCTCAGCAAGGGAAACAAAAGAAAAAAATAAATAAATAGGCTATGTCAAACTAAAACGTTTTTGCACAGCAAAGGAAACCATCAACAAAATGAAAAGACAACCCACTGAATGGAAGAACACATTTGCCAATGATACCACTGAGAAGGGGTTAATATCCAAAATTTATTTAAAAACTCATACAACTCAACACCAAAAAAACAAACAAACAATCCAATTAAAAATGGGCAAAGGACATGAATAGACACTTCTCCAAAGAGGACATATGAAAAGCTGGCCAACATCACTAATCATCAGAGAAATGCAAATTAAAACCACAATGAGGTATCCCTTCACACCTGTTAGAATGGCTATCATCAATAAATCAGCAAACAACAAGCGTTGGCAAGGATGTGGAAAAGCGTTGGCAAGGATGTGGAGAAAAAGGAACCCTCGTGCACTGTTGGTGGGAATGTAGATTGTGCAGCCACTGTGGAGAACAGTATGGAGGTTCCTCAAAAAACTAAAAGTGGAACTGCCTTATGACCCAGCAATTCCACTTCTGGAAATTTATCCGAAGAAACCCAAGGCAATACTTTGAAAGAATATATGCACCACTATGGTCATTGCAGCGTTACTGACAATAGCCAAGTGGTACATATATACAATGGAGATTACTAGGCCATTATAAAGAACGAAAATCTTACCATTTGCTACAGCATCGATGAACCGAGAGAGTATTACACTGTGAAGTAAATCAGTCAGAGAAAGACAAATACCATATGATTTCACTTATATGTGGAATCTAAAAAACAATATAAATGAACAAACAAGGCAGAAACAAACTCACAGATCTAGAGAACAGATTGATGGTTGCCAGAGGGGAACTGTGTTGGAAGACGGTGGAAAAGGTGAAGGGATTGAGAATTACAGATTGGTAGTTACAAAATAGTCATGGGATGTAAAGTACATCATAGGAAATATAGTCAATAATATTGTAATATTACTGACTATACTATGTATGGTGCCAGGTGGAGATACGGGAAATATCAGGGGGAATACTTAGTAAAGTATATGATTGTCTAACCACTATGCTGTACATCTGAAACTAATAAAAAATAATACTGAATGTAAACTGTAATTGAAAAAAATTTAAAAATTAAAAAACACAATAACAACATGGCCCTGGCCTGTGTGGCTCAGTTGGTTGGAGCGTTGTCCTGTACACTGAAAGGTTGCAGGTTCGATTCCCAGTCAGGGTGCATACAGAAAGCAACCGGTCAATCTCTCAGTCTCTCTCCCTCCCTCCCTTCCTCCCTTCCTCCCTCCTTTCCTCTCTCACTTCCTCGCTCTCTAAAATCAATAATCCTTGGGTGAGGATTAAAAGAAAACACAATCATGTTTTGATAACAAAACAACAAAATTAAAGAAACAAGAAGATCCTTTGACTCAAGAAATGAAATTCTTCTGTTAAATAATTTTTGAGTAAAAGAGGAAATACAAACAGAAATTATAGGATTTCTGAAAAATATAAAAAACACTACATATCAGAATCTATGGTATCTACTTAAGCAGTGATCAAAAGAAAAAAATCATAGCATTAAACACCTATATCAATAAAAATAAATTAATGAAAATTAATTAAATTCCAATCTCAAAAAGCTAGAAAAAGAACAGAGAGAAAACATATTAATAAAGATAAAAGCAGAAATTAATGAGGTAGAAAAGAAAAATTATTTGATAAATTAAAATCCAGGTTCTTTGAAAGGAAGTTAACGAAATAGACAATGTAAGAGAAAACTCCATTTACAACAGCAACAAAAAAGACAAAATACTCAGAATAAATTTAAGAAATGTTCAAGTCTGTATGAAGAAACTCATAAAACTCTGGAAAGAACAAAAGTGCTTATTTAAAGATGTAACTTGTTCTTAGGATGTCTCAACATCATCAAGATTTTAGTGCTCCCTAAATTAACATAATTTAATGTAACTCAAATAAAAATACCAACAAGCTTTTTTTCTGGAGCTAGACAAGTTGATATTACATTTCATATGGAAAAACAGACACAAAGAATAGCTAAGAAAGCACTGAAAAGGGAAAGCTATGAGGAAGAATTACTTACTACCAGATAGAAAACATATAAAGCCCTTAGAAGTAAAACAGTCTGGCTTGTATGGCTCAGTGGTTAAGCATCAACCTATGAACCAGGAGGTCACAATTCATGCTGGCTCAATCCCCAGTAAGGCACATGCAGGAGGCATCCCATTGATGCTTCTCTCATCATTGATGTTTCCAACCCTCTCTCTCCCCTCCTCTCTCTGAAATCAATAAAAACATCCTATATAACAGCTGTGGGCAAACTACGCGGGCCGGATCCGGCCAGTTCGGCTGTTCTATCCAGCCCGCGGAGCCAAAAGAGCAGAGGGTTCTCTTGCTCTCCCCTCCGCTCCTTTACTTTGAATTTATATTAGTTCACACAAACACTCCATCCATGCTTTTGTTCCGGCCCTCCGGTCCAGTTTAAGAACCCATTGTGGCCCTCGAGTCAAAAAGTTTGCCCACCCCTGCTATATAATAAAAGCATAGTATGCAAATTGTCCCCTCAACTGGGAGTTCGTCCGTGAGTTCGACCAGGGGGCAGGGCCAGCCAGGGGAAGGGATGGAAGCCCTGGCCGGAGGTGGCAGCAGGAGGCCCCAGGCAGCAACAGCAGGCAGCCGGCGGGGGGGGGGAGGGTGGGAGGGGGGGGGGGTACGGGAGGGGAGGGAGGGGGGGTACGGGAGGGGAGGGAGGGGGGCTCCGGCCCGCAGCTGGCAGCCACTAGGGACCCTAACAGCGCACGCCTCTAGTATATATATATAAAAAGTAAAACAGCCCTGACCGGCATGGCTCAGTAGTTAGAGCAGGGGTGGGCAAACTTTTTGACTCGAGGGCCACAATGGGTTCTTAAACTGGACCGGAGGGCCGGAACAAAAGCATGGATGGAGTGTTTGTGTGAACTAATATAAATTCAAAGTAAAGGAGCGGAGGGGAGAGCAAGAGAACCGGATAGAACAGCCGGATCCGGCCCGCGGGCCGTAGTTTGCCCACGGCTGAGTTAGAGCATTGGCCTGTCCACTGGAGGGTCACAGATTTGATTCCCTGTCAAAGGCAGGTACCTGGACTGCAGGTATGAGAACCTTGTCCCCCTTTTGGGACAAGTTTGGGAGGCAACCAATTGATGTATCTCACTCCAGTCTAATTAGCATATTATGCTTTTATTATTATAGACTAGTAGCCCTGCGCATGAATCCATGCACCAGTAGCTCACCAGTAGCTCCCTGCCACCCCCAGTAGCTCTCCACCCACTGCCCCGCCCTCCTGTAGCTCCCTCCGCCCCCCCGCCCCCCTCATAGCTTGCTGCCCTGCCCCCTCCTCTAGCTCTCTGCCGCCCCCTTGTAGCTCGCTGCCCCATTCTCCTGCTGATCTGTGATCTGGTCGTTACATGGTCGGTCATTACACTTCACGGCATAACGACCATTTGCATATTACATCTTTATTACACATTTCAAAAACAGTATATAAAGTGTGCTATTTTTTTGTAAGAGTTTGGAAATAAAAACACATAAATGTATCTGCTTATTTTTGTAAGAAGAAATAGAGGAAGAATAAATCAGAAACCAGTGAAATTGGTTACCTACAATGGTAGAGGCAGATGGGGTGGAAGGGATGAAGGAGTAATACCTCTTTGAGTATATCATTTTGTATCATTTTCATTACACAACATGTTAATGATGTTCTAGAAAAACAAAATTAAATCAACAAAGATGGTGGATGGGAACTGAAAAACTGAAGGCAAACAGGAACAAATGACCCCAACAATATATATCAATAATAATAAAAGTGTAATATGCTAATTAGACCAGGCAGCCAAACAACCTTCCGGACGTCCTTCTGGACAAAGCTGGGGCTGCGAGGGCCGAACCCCTTGCACAAATTTCATGCATTGGACCTCTAGTAAGTATACATACATACACACACACACACACACACACACACACACCCATACATACATCTTTACACACACACATATACATACATATATGTTATATATCTATAGTAATAAAAGTGTAATATGCTAATTAGACCGGACAGCCAGACGACCTTCCGGACGAAGCCAGGGCTGTGAGGGCCGAGCCCCTTGCACAAATTTCGTGCGTCAGGCCTCTAGTATATATATATTGTGTGTGGGTTCTTGACTTTGTGCAGGAAAGATTTAACAAGAATACAGGGTACATTTACTGAAGCTGGGGACAATAAAACAGGAGAGCCTAGGCTGGGCTGCCTTAGCTCACTGGGAAGTCAGAGAAAAGGGGGCCTTGGAGACAGGTTGAGGGGGTGAGCCCAGGAAGAGCTGCTGCTGCCCATTGCTCCCCAGGCTGCAAGTCTCCTGGGGACCCTTAGTTTAGGAAATGGGTGCCTGTGGGGGAAGAAGAGGGGTAAAGGGAAGGTGCGGGCATGCTCCCCAGAGGGAGAGTGCGCTGACCCCAACAATATTTCAAAGTGATGACAATCACATCTCAGAAAGTTGCCTCATGCCACTTCCCAGTCAATCCCCATCCCCTCACCTGCTTCAGCAACAACCATTGTTGAAATGTGCTTTCATTTATCTTAAGTACGTAAGTGGAATTTCCAGATCATAGAGTAGGTGTATGTGCACACCTTTTCTCAAAGTGGTTATACCATTTTATATTCCCAACAACAATGTATAAGACCTCTGATTGCTCCACTTCCTTGCCAACATTTGGCTTTTGAATTTTAGCCATTCTGGTGGAAAGTCCTACTATTGCATTGTGGTTTTAATTTACATTTCCCTGATTGAGTGTTTTTAATGTGTTTATTAGTCATTTGTATATAATCTTTTGTGATGTATTTGTTTACATCTTTTGCCCATATTATCTTGGATTACTTGTCTTATTATTGAATTGCAAGAGTTCTTTACATATCTTAGATACCAATCTTCTGTTAAACATGTTTAGCAAATATTATCGCCCAAGAGACAAGTATTTATTGTCCTTACTTAGAGTTTACTTACCTTTTTAAAACCAAATAAATACACTTGGATTTAAATCCTGGCTCCACCAAAACTAGCTATGGGAATTTGAGTGAGGTATTTAACTTTTGGGGCATTTCTTCCCTTCGGTAAAATAGGAATAATACTTACATTTATAGGGTTGTTGTGATGATTTAGACAATGGGTTTTGACATATTTGGCATGTAAAAGGTTTTCAATAAGTGTTAGTTCCACTCTTCCCTATCCATTTTATGATAATATGGCAGTAGCTGCCTTAAACAGCTGAACTGCAATTTTTATACTGCAAAACTCTATAAAAATTTCAATGATAAAACCACTGCAATAGTGGAGACCATAAAGAATAAAGGCTCCTGGGAAGAGAATAATATCTTTATTTTATTCTAGTTCTGTAACATATTCAAAATAAGGCTGAATCCAAAAGTAGTCAATCAAATGAAATTCACATGGAGGTGAAATTGAAAAGAAAAAGGTGAAAATTTCAAACTGTGTTAAGTCATCTGCTATCACACAAGAAAAATTTAAATGACATGCTTTTGCAAATAACAACTGTACTGAATTCTATCTATATCAAAGTTAGTTCTATTTTGTCTCTTATAGAAATTCACATTAAAAAATAGATTTAGCCCTAGCCAGTTTGGTTCAGTGGATAGAGTGTCGGCCTGCGAACTAAAAGGTCCCAGGTTCGATTTTGGCCAAAGGCACATGCCTGGGTTGCAGGCTCGGTCCCCCCCACAACCACCCCCGCCACTGGGTGGCATGCAGGAGGCAGCCAATCAATGATTCTCATCATTGATGTTTCTATCTCTCTCCCTTCCTCTCTGAAATCAATTAAAAAATATATTAAAAAAGAAAAATAGGTTTAATCCAAAAGCATTTTTAGGGAATACCTTCAACATATTAATAATACTTTTAAGTACAAGTTATACTAATACTTTCTATAAATAAATTGATGTAAGTTATAGTAATTACTACAAGTGTATTACTTGTAAAGAACTTGCTTTATTGTTTCCTGTTCCTTTATTTATTTGTTGCTATAAAAATTTCACATTCCAGATCCAAATTCTGTCCCCTTAATTTACTAGTAAAGTTGGTTAACCATTCTAAATCTCATTTCTTTTACTTGTAAAATGGGGATAATATTATCCATGTTATATAATTGAAATGAAAATTAAATAAAATAACCTTATAAAGCCCTTAGCACAGAATACTTTTAGCATATAGAAGGTAATCATTAAATATTAGTTACTTATTATTGTTGTTGTTAAAATATGTTACTTAAGGTTTTTTTTAAGTTTATGTGACAAGTCTGAACTTCACATTTTCCAATTTGGAAAGATAATTGAGATATGATTACTATTCATTTATCAAGCTGACTGAAAAATAGTGACAAATTATATCATTTTGCAATCTTCAGATCTCAGCTTAAATGTCACTTTTTTAAAAATCCTCATCCAAGGGCATTTTCATTGATTTTTAGAGAGAGGGGGAGAGAGAGAGAGAAACATCGATGTGGCCAGTGTGGCTTTATTGGTTGAGCGCTGTCCCGTGCACCAAAAGGTTGCAGGTTGATTCCCGGTCAGGGCATATACCCAGGTTGCAGGTTTGATCCCTGCTCTATGTTTCTCTCTCACATTGAAGTTTCTCTCTCTCTCTCTCTCCCCCTTCCTCTCTCTCTCTAAAAATCAATTTTAAAAAATTTTAAAGCAATAAAAGAAAAAGCAGATAAACTGTACTTCAAATTAAAAACTTTTATTCTTCAAAGGATACTATCAATAAAGTGGGATAATATGTTTGCAAATCATATATGAGATAGGGACTAGTATCTCAAATAAAGAACTCTTACAACTCAACAATCAAAAGAAAAATAACCCAATTTAAAAATGAGCCAAGGATACTGGACTGGTGAGGCTCAACTCAATTGGTTGAGCGTCGTCCCATGCACCAGGAGGTTGCTGGTTCTACTCCCAGTCAGGGCACGTGCCTGGGTTACAGGCTTGATCCCCAGTAGGGGGGATGCAGGAGGCAGCTGATGGATGATGTTTCTCTCTCATTGATGTTTCTCTCTCTGAAATCAATTTTAAAATATTTTAAAAAAACAAGAAATGGGCAAAGGATCTGAATAGTCATTTCTCTAAAGAAGATTTGCAAATGAACACTTAGCACATGAAAGGAGGATCAACATCATTAGTCATCAAGGAACTAGAAATCAAAACCAACTACAATGAAATACCACTTTGCCCTCACTGATGGTAATAAATGAAAAAGATTGATAACAACAAGATTTGACAAGGATGAAGAGAAATTGGAACCCTCATATATTGCTGGTTGGTTTTTAAAATGGTGCAGCTACTTTGGAAAATAGTTTGGCAGTTCGCCAGGCTGGCATGTCTCAGTGGTTGAGCTTGACCTATGAACCAGGAAGTCACGGTTTAATTCCCAGTCAGGGCACATGCCCAGTTGTGGCTCACCACACTGGGGAGTGTAGGAGGCAGCCAATCGATGATTCTCTCTAATCACTGATGTTTCTATCTCTCTCTCCCTCTCTGAAATCAATAAAAATATATTTTTTTAAAAAAGAAAATAGTTTGGCAGTTCCTCAAAAAGTTAAACATAGTTATCACATGACCCAACAATTCTATTCCCAAAATAAATAAAAACATATGTCCACACAAAAGCTTGTACGTAAATATTCATGGTAGCATTAATCATAACCAAAAAGAAACAATTCAAAAGTCTAACAACTAATGAATGAATAAACAAAATGTAATATAGCCATATAATGGAATATTATTGAGCCATAAAAACAAATTAAGTAATGATACATGCTACAATATGGATGAACCTTGAAAACATTATGCTCAATGAAAAAAGCCAGCTTCACTCAACTACATATTATATGACTCCATTTATATAAAATGTCCAGAATAGGCACAGAGGCAGAAATTAGTGCTTGCTTAAGTGCTAGAGGCAATGGGAGGATTGGGGAGTGATATTAAAGGGCACAGCATGTCTTTTGAGATGATGAAATGTTCTAAAATTGACTATGATGATAGCTGCCCATATCTATAAATATACTAAAAATCATTTAATTGTATACTTTAAATGGGTGAGTGGTCTGGTATGTTAATTATATCTTACTAAAGTATTAAGAAGAAAAATAAGAAAGCCTCCTGGGAGAGCCCTCAGTTCCAAAATACTAAGTTTCTTCAGGCCTCATCAGGCAGCGTTGGGCTCAAAGCAGAGGGAAGATAACTTCCTTACTAAAACCTCCCAGCAATGTTAAGTTTTCTTGATGGTTTGCTAAATGACGTATTTATCACATGATTGTATAACTGCAATAAGTTAAAATCAAACCCTTCATTTTTCTATTCTAATCTCTAAGTGAATAGGAAATGGGGAGCAGGTACTGGGAAACTCACTACTAAATAAAGTTCTAAATAAACTACACTAAAGTACTAGAAATAAAAACATAAGATTTTGGTTGAGTGACTTCTTTCGTTGCTAATTATCCTGATGATATATTAATAATAATTGCAAGAGGCAACACAAGAGGTGGAAATCTACAAACCTCTACAATTAGCACTCTGATAATGTATCAAATAAACATCAATAAAGCAGATTCAACAATATTTTATTTGACCTTTAAAGTCTACATAATAGATGTGATTTTAATGTTGCATAATGTGCTACTTAGCAATATATGGTGTTTATGAAATAAAAGATTCACCCACAAAAAGAAAAGTAACATCAGGAAGTAGATGACAGGTTATCACTGGGGCATGACTTGGTACTCCCCTGATCAATGTTGACAGTAAATGAACAAGTACAGTGGCCAAGGCCTAAAAAGGGCACAGTAACGAGGCTCATGACAATCACCCCATCTGGCAAGCCACCTAGACAAGTAGAGATTCTGGCCAAGAATCTAGAATGAAGATTAGAAGAGTATCAGTTGTAATTTGCCCACTGATCTTACCCTTATATAAATTCCCCAGAAAAAGACAAACAAAATGCTGCGGCAATTGTTCCCGCATGGAATGAATTTACTGTATGAAATGAATCCACGCCCGGCCAGCGTGGCTCAGTTGGTTGAGGTTCAATTCTGGTCAGGGCACATGCCCGGATTTTGTGTTCCATCCCCAGTAGGGGGCGTGCAGGAGGCAGCCAATCAATGAGTCTCTCTCTCCCTTCCTCTCCAAAATCAATAAAAATATATATATATTTTAAAACTTCCATTAAAAAAAGAAATGAATCCAAGTGTCACAATGAGTGCAGTGACCAAATACTCCCTTGAGGATCAAGGCATTCATTCCTCTAACTGCCAGGAGAGCTAGCTCACTACTGTCTTCCTCTACAAACTGCCCTCAACAAAAGTATCATGGATTGAGTTTTCTGA
Source organism: Plecotus auritus (assembly GCF_963455305.1). NCBI lineage: Eukaryota > Metazoa > Chordata > Mammalia > Chiroptera > Vespertilionidae > Plecotus > Plecotus auritus. The sequence goes on along the minus strand of NC_137771.1, from coordinate 28,265,492 downwards.
AAGCAGACTCTGAGATGGACTTTGGGATGCAAGATACTTATTTAGAAGTCAACACCTGTGAAGGGAAGGCAGCAGAAGCAGAACTGAGAAGAGGAAAAAAGTCAAACTGCAATACAGCCTGACAACCAGGTATAGCTCTCTGAAGCAAGTATCGCCTACTAGAGAGTTCCATGTTGGACTGAAATAGTTGGACTTTTATACCCACATCTTGCTCAGTCATTAGCAAGCTGCCCCTATAAAATTGTGACAGGTGAAGCAGCTCTCTGTAGCTGAGGCAAATGCCGAACCAGCTGACAGTTGGAAGCTGTCTGCTGAAAGCACTTCTGCAGCTGGGAAGGGGAAATGTGAGTTCATCTCCATCTCTAACACAGACAGAAACTGCCTCACCCAAGGTTATGCCACCTCCCCCTCAGGTCAACCCACATATAATTCCAGACAACTCTGAAGTGTCATCCTAGCTCCAGAGTTCCAAAAAGGGTTGACTAAAGTCTCTGCTGCATCAGTTCAGTCTCTTTGCCCTCCCAATCTTGCTTCCCTCACTCCATTACAAGTGTTGCTCCTCAATAAACCTTCCACAAGCAAATCTCCATCTTAGAGTCTATTTCCCAGGGAACATAACCTAAAAAACCCAATTCCATAGGAAAATGCAATAAAAAAAGGAGCTATGACCTACTCTATTCAGTAACCTCATAGGATATTCTTTTATTTCAGCTAGGACAAATCATTAAAACTCAGCTGTCTATGGCACAATAATGTCAAGCCATCCTTCCATTGAAACAAACAAAAAAAGCAACTTATACAGCAGCATTTAGATAAGTAGCAGACAGGATGAATATATCAGAGATGCCAAACCTAAAATATTTAATTAGAAGTAGCAAATAGTAGATCTGTTAATCTTTAAGTAAGTAAAGTAACTATTCTCTCCATAACCTGAAAATGGGCAGAATAAGAAAGGTTAATGATCAAATTCACCAATATTATATATATCAAGGTTCAAAGGCAATAGATAAATTAATTGTAGATTTTTAATCAAATAAAGGAGATTATTTTGCATAAGTTAGTGGTTCCTGAACTTATTTGAATCATGGATCTCCTTGAGTATCAAATGACAGTATGGACTGTCTTCTCTCAAAAATGTCCAAATGTTTTTGTAAATTCTGAAAATAATGTCAGGAGTTTATGGGTCCTTGAAAGCCATTTATTGATGCCAGGTTAAGAACTCTTGTCCTAAATCAGGTTTATAAAGGTTAGATGACATCTCTCTAACCCATGTTAACGTAAAAGGCAAAAGATGCTGACCAAGTCCCAGTCAAGTAGCTCAGTTGGTTACAGCATCATCCCAATATACCAAGGTTGCGGGTTCAATCCCTGATCAGGGCACATACAAGAATCAACCAATGGCCCAGCCGGTGTGGCTCAGTGGTTGAGCATCGACCCATGCACCAAAAGGTCACTGGTTCGATTCCCAGCAGGGCACATGCCCAGGTTTGAGAGCTCAATCCCCAGTAGGGAGTGTTCAGGAGACAGCCGATCAATTTTGATGTTTCTATCTCTCTCTCCCTCTCCCTTACTCTTTCTCTAAAATCAATAAAAACATGTTAAAAATATATCAACCAATGAACGCATAAATGGGTAGAACAATAAATAAATGTAGCTTTCTCTTTCTCTCTCTCACCCTCCCTGCCTCTCTAAGATCAATATTAAAAATCAATAAATAAAAATTTTAAAAAGATGCTGACCAAAAAAGTGCAGATGAATAAATCATATTGTCTTTAACTTTTTTAATTACATTATTATATAGAAATACATAAATATGGTTCTCACCATAAAACAATTCAAACAATACAGATTAAACTAAATTTCCTCTTGGTTATCACACATTTCCCCTTTCTCTTCAGAGATGTAAATTCTTTCAGAGTTTTTCAATGCTTTTTCAAAAACTATGTACCTATTATAAAATGTAGAGAATTATTTTGAATAAACTATATTAAGAATTAACATTTAAAAAAATATATTTTTATTGATTTCAGAGAGGAAGGGCAAGGGAGAGAGATTGAAACATCAATGATGAGAGAGAATCATTGATAGGCTGCCTCCTGCACGCCCCCTACTGGGGATTGAGCCCGCAACCCTGGCATGTGCCCTTGACCAGAATTGAACCCAGACCCTTTAGACCACAGGCTGATGCTCTATTCACTGAACCAAACCAGCTAGGGCAAAAACTAGCATTTTTAAAAAGACAGGTAGATATTAGAGATTTTTCCCATTATCAGCAAACTGTAGGATTGCTGAGCTTAATGAGTTTTTCATGTAACTCTTTCCTGAATCCAGTCTTCCCATCTAATTCAATTTGACCCACAAGTTCCAATTCTGGTTTGGAACAAACTAATATAAATAATTAATAAATCAATCCAACCAACATTTACCAAGCACATTCTATGTAAATCACTTGTACTTAAGTGCTATGGAGCAGTGGTTCCCAAACATTTAAACCTGGAGACACTGTCAAAAATACCGGTTTGACTCAGTGGATAAAGAGTCAGCCAGCAGACTGAAGGGTCCCGGTTCAATTCCGGTCAAGGGCATGTACCTAGGTTGCAGGCTCCTAACCAACCCTGGTCAGGGAGCGTTCAGGAGGCAACCAATCGATGTTTTTCTCTCACACTGATGTTTTTCTCTGTCTTTCCCTCTTTCTTCCACTCTCTCTAAAAATCAATGGAAAAATATCCTCAGTTGAGGATTTAAAAAAAACACACAAAAAAACGGGTTCCTACTATAATCAAAAAATAACAATTTTAAAAAATACATATTCCTGAGCCCCATTCCAATCTTAGTTAACCAGAATTTCCAAGAATGAAACCCCAGGATCTGTATTTTACCAAAGCTCCTGAAGTGACTTGGGTAAAGTTTAAAATAGCCAGTACTGGGAATCACTATTATGAAAGTAATAGAAAAGGACAAGATAATGTTCTCAATTCAATTCCACAAAGACCTATTAAAAGTCCAATATGAAACCTACTAGATATTATGCTGGATACTAAATATATTTATGATATACTCCTTGCCCTAGAAGCATTTGCAGACTAGAAGAAAAGATAATACCTGTAACAAACAATTATAACACAAGTTGAAAGTAGAAAGTGCTGTCTATTCCCCTTACTAAAATGTATGCTCCATGAAAGCAGGAACTTTGCTTTATTCATTGCCACATCTCCAGTGGCTAGACCAGAGCCTAGCACATAATAGGTATTCAATAAACAACTGTGGAATAATGTATAGGACGAAAGTGAAAAGTTTTTAATTTCAACTAAATAGGTAAGGAAATGGCACTTTTAACAATAGATGTATGGTATTGTGTCTCCACTTTACAGTTGAAGAAACTGAGGCACAGAGAGGTTAAGTAATTTTGTCATTCCAGGTTACATAGCTAGAAAGTGACAGAACTGGAATTTAAACCCAGGTCTCCAAAAATAAGGCTTAGGAATTTAGACCTCATTCCCTAAGAAACAGAATGTCTTTGAAGATTTTCTTTTTTTCTATTTGGAATATATGCTTTTTTAATACCAGTTTTATTATGATATAATTAATATCTCATAAAAGTCACCCTTTTAGAATGTACAATTTAGTAGTATTTAGTATATGTACCAATATGTGCAACATCACTACTAATTTTATTTTATTTTTTTTTTAATATATTTTATTGATATTTTACAGAGAGGAAGGAAGAGGGATAGAGAGCTAGAAACATCGATGAGAGAGAAACATCGATCAGCTGCCTCCTGCACACCCCCCACTGGGGATGTGCCCGCAACCAAGGTACGTGCCCCTGACCGGAATCAAACCCGGGACCCTTCAGTCCGCAGGCCGACGCTCCATCCACTGAGCCAAACCGGTTTCGGCTCACTACTAATTTTAGAACATTTCATCACCCCAAAAGGAAACCCCAGACCCATTAGCAATTACTTCCCCTACCCTAGCCCACAGAAACCACTAATCTACTTTCTATCTCTAGGATTTGCCTATTCTGGACATTTCACATAAATGGAATTATATAACTTGTAGTCTTTTTTAAAAACTTTTTTATTGTGGCAAAATATACATAAGACTTACCATTTAACCTTTTAAAAATATATTTTTTTATTAATTTCAAAGAGGAAGGGAAGGGAAGGAAGAGATAGAAACATCAATGATGAGAATCTTTGATTGGCTGACTCCTGCACACCCCACACTGCAGGCATGTGCCCTGAACGGGAATCAAACCATGACCTCCTGGTTCATAGGTCAACACTCGACCACTGAGCCACACCAGCCGGGCTAACATTTTTAAGCATACAGTTCTGTACCATGAAGTACATTCACAATGTTGTGCAACCATCTCCACTATGCACCTCCAGACCTTTTTCATCAACCTATATAAAATTCTGTGTTCCTATTAAAAATAACTCTCCATTCCTGGCTCTTCCCAAGCCCTGTAACTTCTATTTTACTTTCTCTATGAATTTGCCTCTTCTAGTTAGCTCATATAAATGGAATCTATATATATAAAACCCTAATATGCAAATAGACCGAACAGCGGAACAACCAAACAACTGGTCGCTATGACAGGTGCTGACAACCAGGGGAAGCACATGGAACATGGCGGGCGTCAGCAGCAGGAGGCAGAGCACGGAACATGGCGGGTATCGGCCACAGCGGGATGGTGGAGCAGGTGAGCGGGGGCGCCAGACCAAAGTGGGGTGCTGGTTACTGTCATTGGGGCAAGCCTCTGGTGGTTACTGAAAATTCTTTGCTCTCATGCACCACGGACCCACCCGGCACTTGCACCTGCTGCTGGTGCTGGCCCCACTCGCACCCACTGCCAGCGCCCGGCGCCAGCCCCGATCGCCCCTTTGGACTTCTACACCTCCCCCTGCTCCTGAGGGGCAATCGGGGCGGCAGCCGCTGCTCGCACCCACTGATGGTGCCAGCCCTGCTCGCACCCGCTGCTAGCAATGGCCCCAATCACTCCACACCATCAGCGGGTGCTAGCGGGGCCAGCGCCATCAGCGCGTGGGAACAGGGCTGCCAGCAGACAGGGGATCGGGGCCCACAGCGGGAGGGGCCTGGCAGGGGTGTGGAGGATGGGCCGAGACCCGCCGCTGTGCCCACCGCAGCCTTGCAGCCCACAGTTCCTTTCAAGGTGCACGAATTCATGCACTGGGCCCCTAATAATATAATATTTGCCTTTTTATGTCTGGCTTACTTCACTTAACATAAAGTCTTCAAGGTTCATCCACGTTGTAGCATGTATCAGGATTTCCTTTCTTTTTCTGGTTGAATAATATTCCATTGTATATATATATATATATATATATATATATATATATATATGAAATTTTGTTTATCTGTAATGGATACCTAGGTTGTTCTCACCTTCTGGCTATTGTGACTAAAGCTGCTATTAACATGGGAGTACAAATATCTGTTCGAGTTCCTACTTTCAACTGTTTTAGTTATATAATGAGAAATGAAATTGCTGGGTCATATGTTAATTTTATGTTTAATTTTTTGAGGAACTGCCATTCCATTCTCCACAGCAGCAACACCATTTTATATACCTACTAGCAATGCACGAGGATTATAATTTCTCCATAGCCTCACTAACAGTAGTTGTTTTGTATTTTTTTATAATAGTCATCTTCATTAATGGGTATGAAGTGGTGTCCCATTGTGGTTTTGAGTTGCATCTCCCTAATTATGAATGATGTTAGGCATCTTTGCATTTGCTTATTATCCATTTGCTTATCTTCTTTGTAGAAGTATTTATTTAAATCCTTTGCCCATTTTGGGGGGACCATTTTTAATCACATAGTTTTTTGTTGTTGAGTTGTAAGAGGACATCAATCCCTTATCAGACATGTTGTTTTGAGTGGCTAATAAGATATTCATTTAGAAATATCTAGCAGGCAAATATACATGCTGATCTTGAATTCGAGAGGGAGAAACAATGATGCAGACTTAACAGTCATATTATTTGCACAGTAACATTTATAAGTATTTTCACATATATTAGTTTATTTAGAATCTCACAAAAACCCTGACATTTTTATAGATGAGAAATTAAAGCAGCTATCCTGACCCCAAATTCCAAAATAAGATTATTTGGAAGTGTATCAGGGATTCAAAGGGAAAATTATGGCTAAGCTGGTAAGAGTCCTAAACCCCACTCCAACTCCCAAAACAGCTCAAATTTTTCTGCTGAAAAAACTGGAATACCATTTAGGATTTCATTTGAAAATTAACAGTTGCTTTAAACAAAATTTAAACCACTACATTATATGATGCTACTTTATGTTCATAAAACAGTAATTGAAGCTATAGAAATAAATAAGGTTGCTAACTTAGAAAGCTTGGGCAAGAAGGTACATCTTACTTTAGTGGGTAAGAGAAAATAGAAGAAAGGTAGAAAGAAAACCAAAATTGTGAAGTAAATCAAATATCTAGGAAGTATTTCAAGAGGAAAGTGCAGTAGACTACAGAAAATTCTATACAGAGGTTATGAAGGATGAGGACTAGAAAAAGGATACTGTGTTTGGCAATTATTAGGTCACTGGTGACCTTTACAAGATCAATTTTAACATAGCCAGTGAGAGTACAAGTCAGATTGAAACTCTATTACTTTCATGATACAGAGGTGGGGAGAAGGTTGAAGAAGGTAAAAATATATAATACTCTCAACAATTTTGGTATAATAATAGAAAGTATTTACATAGTACCTAATAAGTGCTAAGCACTGTCCTAAATACATTACATTTATCCTCAAAACTATCGTTGGAACCATCATTCTGTTCATTTACTGTTGAGGAAACTGAGACATAATGAGGATCTGAGACTACCTGCTGCACAGTCCCTGCATGTATGTGATTGATTATATTATACTACTAGAGGGCCAGTGCACAAAATTCATGCCCTGGGGGCAAGGGGGGGATCCTTCAGCCTGGCCTGCGCCCTCTCGCAGTCCAGGACCACTCAGGGGATGTATGACTGCTGGCTTAGGCCCCGGGGATCGGGCCTAAGCCAGCAGTCAGACATCCCTCTCGCAGTCCAGGGCTCTCGCAGTCCAGGACCCCTTGCTCCTTACCGCCCACCTATAGCAGAGGCAGGAGAGGCTCCCGCCACTGCCGCTGTGCTCGCCAGCCATGAGCCTGGCTTCTGGCTAAGCGGCGCTCCCCCTGTGGGAGCGCACTGACCACCAGGGGGCAGCTCCTGCGTTGAGTGTCTGCCCCTGGTGGTCAGTGCGCATCATGGCGACTGGTTGTTCCGCCGTTTGGTTAATTTGCATATTAAGGTTTTATTATATAGGATATATTCAAAGTAATGTCCATCACTAGCTACACATTTCCCCATCTTTCAGGTAATTTGTGGATAATGTCCCAATAGAACTTCTCTTGTTTTGAGGCAAACCATTCAGAGACCCAATTTTCCACTTCTTCGTATGTTTTGAAGTGCTGCTCAGAAAGTGCGTGTGCCATCGATAAGAATAAGTAGTAATCTGAAGGAGCAAGGTGTGGTGAATACAGCGGGTGGGTTAATACTTCCCAGGCAAGATCTTTTAACGTGTCTTCAACTAGTTTTGAAGTGTGTGATGGTGCGTAATCATGAAGCAAAATTACTTTGCTATGTCTTCTGGCACATTCTGGTCATTTCACGATCAAAGCATGGTTCAAATTGATTATTTGTTGTTGGTAGCGATCAGTATTAACAGTTTCATCTGTTTTTAGAAGCTCATAATACACCACACCTTCCTGGTCCCACCAAACGCAGAGCATTATCTTCATTCCGAAGCGATTTGGCCTTGCAGTCGATGTTGATGGTTGACCTGGATCAACCCATGATTTTGTGCATTTGGGATTCTCAAAATAAATCCACTTTTCATCGCCAGTCACAATTTGGTGCAAAAAAGACTTTCTTTCGTGCCATTGAAGCAACATTTTACTGATGACTTTTCGGTATTCCCTTTGTCTTTCATTTAGTTGATGTGGCACCCATTTTCCTTCCTTTAAAATCTTTCCCATTACTTGTAAACAATTGAAAATTGTTTGCTGAGCAATGTTTAATCTTTCTGCAAGTTGTTTTTGAGTTTGACACGCATCTTCATCCAATAATGCTTGTGATTGTTGGTCTTCAAACTTTTTCAGTTCACCTAGACGTGCTTTGTCTTTCACATCCAAATCATCACTTTTAAAGCATTTAAACCAGCGTTCACAAGTATCTTGAGATGGAGCATGTTCACCATAAGCTTCCTTCCTGAAGTATTCAGCAGCACTTTTCTTCAAAATAAATGAATTATAACTTCCCGCAAATGCTCTTTTTTTGGCACAAAATTAGACATTTTTAAGTGTAAAAATATCTATGATGTTAACACCTTAACAAATTTGACATATGAAGTTTTGAAGCTTGTTGTCATTACAACAAAATAGCATATATATCAACATATGTGTAACTCCATCTATTGAAAAAAAACCCCTTATCAACCAGTACACCTAGTATATGGTAGATATATGCAAATATATATGATAATACAGATTACAATCTATCCTATATAATAAAAGCCTAATATGCAAATTGTTCGACCGGGAGTTCAACTACTCGCTATGATGTGCGCTGACCACCAGGCAGTGGTGCAGAACATGGCGGGCATCGGCGATATGGTGCTGGCAGCGGGCGGCAGTGGAGGCACTGCTGGCCCCGATGGGCCCCGACGAGAGCGGGACCACAGCAGGATGGTGCAGCAGGTGAGTGGGCGGGACCAAGCCAAGGCGGGTGTGAGCAGGGGCCCAATTGCCCCACCAATGGCCCTGCAGATGGCTACCAGTGGCAGTAGCGAAGGGTTGGGCCACTGCCTGGCTCCCAGGCGCTGAGGTAGCCGGATGTGGGGCCTGGCCCCAACCAATTGCCCCGCAGATGGCGACCAGTGGCAGCGGCAGGGGCCCAGCCCTGATCAATTGCCCTGCAGGCAGGATGGTGGAGCAGGTGAGGGGGCGGCGCCAAGCCACGGCTGGGTGCCAGGTGGGACTGCAGGGCTGTGAGGCTGGGGGCACAAGCTGGAGCCCAATCCCCACAGGCCATCCTGAGGGACCCCACCCATGCACGAATTCATGCACCAGGCCTCTATTGTGTGTGTGTGTGTGTGTGTGTGTGTGTGTGTGTGTGTAAATAAATATATATATATATGACTAAGCAACCATTTGACTATTCAACCAGCAGCTATGATGCACACTGACCACCAGGAGGCAGACGCTCAACACACAGGCATGGAAACATGGAACAGACTGATGAATCTCAGAGGGAAAGGGGGAGCGGGGAAGGCAGGAAGAGATTAACCAAAGATCTTATATGCACACTAGAGGCCTGGTGCATGGATTCATGCACTGGTGGGGTCCCTCGGCCTGGCCTACAGGGATCAGGCTGAAACTGGCAGTACAACATCCCCCAAGGGGTCCCAATTGCAAGAGGGCACAGGCCAGGCCAAGGGACCCCACCTGTGCACGAATCTGTGCACCAGGCCTCTAGTAATATAATATTGAGTGACAGTAAAGATTAACAACATTACTTTTTCTCCATAGGGAACCATAACATGGAGAAGGATTTTAAATTGCTACATCAATGTATGTTGATGAAGCTTGCCAGTCATGTCAGTTTGTCAGGTGTTGATAGATCTAAGCCAGTGGTCAGCAAACTACTGCTGTAAAGCATTACCCTTACCCAGAAGTTTTGACTTCAGGTTAAAGACATTAGTACATTATTAAAATATTTTTTAAGTGTTTTTCCCTAAGGCAGTGGTCGGCAAACTCATTAGTCAACAGAGTGGCAAACTGCGGCTCACGAGCCGCAGTTTGCCAACCACTGATCTAAGCAAAATAAAAACAGGCTGGCTTTTCCTGAATGTATTTTCTTCAGGCTTCCCAATAAAATCATGAATGAATAGGAAAAATGTATATATTTCTTTGAAAAGACACAAACCTCCTTTAAGTTTTAGCAAACAAAGGGAAATTAATTTAAAAATATGATGGACAGGAAGAAAAGGGTCCACATTTTAAAATTATTAGTAAATTATAGTTGTCCAATTCTTATGCCATCTTCAGACTTCTGAATTAATATTTTCCCAACTATTATAATATTGCTATTTCCATTGGCTTCTTAAACAGGTTAAAAATGCAGATGCTTAGAGCATCTGAACTTTATTACCTTCATAATACTGAGGGATCATCAGACTCTAAGACTATTCGCACAGCTTCAAAATTACAGATGTCCATGAAAAGACTAATTTACAATTGTCCCCTTTTAAAAGGAACAATAAAAACAAAACAAAAGGAACAATACCTCTGATTCAACACTGTTATGTAAAAGAAATGTATCCTTTGAGCTTAACAACCTATAGTTCTCTCATTTGTTTACATCAAGCTGTGAAAGTTTTCATTCTGATTTAAAAATCTGATGTTTTCTACAGAGTACTTGCTTTTCAGCTATTCCATGTGAAAAGTAATCACAAGTGCCTTAGGCAGTTTGGCTCAGTTGATACAACATGGCCTGCTGGCTGAAGGGTCCTGGGTTCATTTCCGGTCAAGGGAACATGCCTGGGTTGCAGGCTCAATCCCAAGCAGGAGGCATGCAGGAGGCATGCAGGAGGCAGTGGATCAATGATTCTCTCTCATCATTTATGTTTCAATCTCTCTCCCTCTCCCTTCCTCTCTGAAATCAATAAAAAAATTTTTTGAAGCACAAGTTGCTAGTTTAATATACCTCCTTTTTGAAAAAGTTTTTATTGTCTAATTCATTTTCCTTCAAAATTTGTTTTGTGTTTGCCATTTTCTTTATTTTTAAGATTTACTTGTTTTTATTGTAAAGTCTTTCTGTTTTCTTCATTTAAATCCCTTTAGGAATCTTTTCTTTTAAAAAATGTTGTGCTCTAATCAGTTTGGCTCAGTGGATGGAGCATCAGCCTGAGGACTAAAGGGTCCCAGGTTCGATTCTGGTCAAGGGCTTGTACCGTGGTTGCGAACACATCCCCAGTGGGGGGTGTGCAGGAGGCAGCTGATCGATGTTTCTCTCTCATCGATGTTTCTAACTCTCTATCCCTCTCCCTTCCTCTCTGTAAAAAATCAATAAAATATATTTAAAAAATAATAAAATAAAAAATGTTGTTATAAAAATTCCCTTTCTTCCCTTCCTTCTTAAAGCATCAGTCTTCACTAACTTCCCAATTCTGAGGTTATAACTATGGCTTGGAAACAGTAAGGAAATATGCAGAATTTTTAATTAGCACTACTCATTAGTAATTGAGTCTAAAGTGAAGTTATAAACTGATAATTATCCTGCTTCCTAAATTCCTTTCGCATTCATCTTTTGGCAATCCTATCCTATATAATAAAAGCCTAGTATGCAAATTGTCCCCTATACTGGGAGTTCAACCACTCGCTATGACATGCACTGACCACCAGGAGGTGGCACGGAACATGGCGGGCGTCGGTGATGCAGTGCTGGCAGTGGATGGCAGTGGAGGCACTGCTAGCCCCGATTGAGCCCCGACCAGAGCAGGACTGGGGCAGAATGGTGGAGCAGGTGAGTGGGCGGCACCAGGCCAAGGCAGGTGTGAGCAGGGCCCTATCTCCCCACAGACAGTAACCAGCAGTGGCAGCAAGGGCGGGGCCACCACCTGGCTCCCAGGTGCTCAGGGAGCCGGAGTGGGGGGCCGGCCCTGACCAATCGCCCCATAGACAGCAACCAGAGGCCAGCAGGCCCTGATTGCCCAATTGGGGCTGGGCCCCAGGCTGGGATGGGGAACTGGGGGTGGGTGGCAGTGACCAACCTCCCGCAGCACTAGGCAGGGGGCTGTGACCTCTCACTGGCTACCTGGGGGCGGGGGTGACCGGGACGGAGGTGCGGTGAGAATGTGGGGTATCTGCCAAGCTTGCTCTCACTCCCCCTGCTACCCTCCCCCGGGACGCCAGGGCTCGTGTGCCGGGGAAGCCCCTGCTCTCAGGTGCTGGGCACCCACAAGGAGCCCGCCTCGCACCTGCATGGCCTCTTTTGGGTGAGCCGGACCACAGCTGCTGGGACCGCAGGGGCCGGTTGGGCTCCCCCTGGGTTTGCGCAGGAGCCAGTCTGCAAGGCCGGCTGGGAGTGAGCGCGCTGCCCGCCGGCTTCCATGTAGCACCACTGGGCAGCCCAGAGGCCCACGCTACGTCCTGGCCCGCGGCGCCCGGCTGTGCTCACCACATCTCCGCTTGGGAATTCGGGTGCCGTGACTCAGGCAGAGGGAGCATGTGGGGGCCCGGGGACCCAGGTGCTGCCCAGGGTCCAGAGGTCAGCTGGGACCTGCTCTTCCACACCAGATGCTTGCGCTCCGATCACCAGCCAGGCCTAGGGACTGCACCCATGCACAAATTTTGTGCACCGGGCCTCTAGTACTTTTAGAAAATCTATTTTCTAGATTAAGTCACATACATTTTAAATTTAAAAGATGAGGGATGAGTCCCTAATTTTATATATTAAAAGATGGTTCATGCCTGATACAGAACTCATAAGGATACAGAATGGCATATCCTTTTCTTCCACATTCATTAGCATAAATTAAGGTCAGAAGAATAAAGATTACATAGCTCAGGGTTCTCAAATAGCATTACATACCCAAAAGTGATTAATTCATTCTCCTACCTGCCTTCATCTATGAAATCCAGAATCTTATGTATCTTTTCTCTGGTCCCCAAAACTCTCATACAAAACCTCATCACCCCTAATAAGCATGCTATCATATTATAAAAGAAAAATATCTGATTTAAACATGACCTGGATTACCCACAAAATCTGATTTTTTTTGGAACTTAACATTATCGTAACTTTCAGAATATACCTCTTTAAAACTTTTCCTCTACCTCATTTGTCCCCTCAAGTTTGAAAATTCTTTCGAATCCATCTCTTACTATAAAATGACCACTTAAATTGACACATTTCAATTTAAAATATTGTAAACAAGAATCTTAAAAGTTAACTGATCTAAGCTTATACGAAGAAAAAAGTTTACAGACTAATAGAGAAATACCTATATTCATTTTCATGTTTTCAGTGTTAAAGCTATACATCTTAATTATCTGATTATTCAATTCATTTTTTCAAAAATACACACAAAATAAAAAAGAAAGAAAAAAAGAATAAAAAAATACACACAAATATACAAAGAACTAGTCTTGTTCAAATAAAACTTCCTCAATCCACTGTCACTGTATTCAGACACAGGATAAATTTAGATAAATTTACATTTCACATTTGCAAAACAAATTGTGGAATACTGTTGTTTTAAAAAGAAACACAGGATTCAGTGATTCTCAATAACCAGAAATAGATTACTTTATATGAAACACCACAAGGTACTACTCTTCAAAAAAAAGAAAAATCAAATATGTTAGTTTTACTTGTGTAGAAGAGAGCTAGATGCTTGGAGTTCGTGTGTGTTCCTGTGCTTAATTCTAAAAACAACCTCTCTCCAACGCTTTCAAAAATCAATATTTTTTTCAATAAATATGAGCATATAATGTACAATAAAATGCATTAAGATAATGTGCACTTCCAGAATGCTATAACAATCCAAATAGAAAAAAAAATCAGTGCTTTAATTTTTCTCATAGCAAGTCAATGTTAAACAATGTCATTTTCCCCTTTTCTTCCTAACCATTCCAGAAATCAGAACTACTGTATTTGTATATTTAATAAGATTAACAAACTGACTAGAAGCTCCGAAGGAGAAAAAAAACAGACAACAAAAAAAGAAATCATTTTTCATTTTTCTACAAACAAAAAGCAAATAGGAAGACTTGTTAAATGAGAAGCATCTGAAAAACCCAACGTGACCAGCTTTGATTTACCCCAATGTGACAAGGAAGACAGACCCCACCCCCACTCCAGATTGTGTAGCTTTTTTTCCTTGAGTGGGGGTGCAGAGAAGCGAAGCTGTCACATTTCCATCTTCGGTTATTGTTAAGTCCGCAGCCTCGATTCCCAAGTATCACTGGTCCAGGAGAAAAAAATATTATAGCAAGAACATTTAAATTGCCTGAAATGCGCTGTATTTTGTTGATTTTTTTTCCAATTTTAAAGTTAATTATACCCAGCTTCAATCTGCTAAGACTATAGACTGCCTCTGACAGCCTGTCCCTCAAACATTCCCTATTAAGATCACTTGCCACAGATTCACTAACAATTCCCTCCTCTCTAAACTTAAATTAGAAAAAACGCATTCCAGAAATTATTACATCCAAAAAGGCATTCCTCCCCATCCTTTTTGCCTTTGGTATGGGTGTAAAATGAAGAGTAAAAAAGACCTATTCGCTCTTCAAAGAAAATGAAACAGGGATGGAGGGCCGGTGCGGGGAAAGCAGCAGTGGACCTGAATGAAATGCTGAGAAAAGTTTTGATGTGGGTAGTTTGTTCCTGGGCAGGGAACAGAAGTTGGGCAGAAAGCCGGGGTCTCGGGCCAGGGCTCGGGCGAAGAGAAGGCACCTGCGGAAGAAGAGGCCGGGACCAGAGACGATCCCGGCGAGCACCTACCGACTTGCAGCACGTTCTCCACGGAGCCGCTGTCCAGCAGACGGATGCCCCGGCGGAATGGCAGCCCCTCGCCGGCTGCTCCGGCCCCAGCGCCTAGTCCGGGGGACGTTCCGGCCGCGGCAGCCCCGGGGGCGGAGCCGGCCGGAGCGGCGGCCCCCGGGGGGGTGGCGGGCGGCCCCTCCTCAGCCGGCGAAGCCCCCGCGGCGCAGCCAGCCCGCGCCGGCGCCGGGGCCGCGCGCGGTACTGGAAGCTGGAGTACATGCAGATCTCCCGCTCATTCCGCGGGGAAGGACCAGTAGACGATGCGGCGCTGCTACGGGCTCCGGGATCCCGCTCGAAGCGCTCCTCCACCCGCTCGTACGCCCACTTTTTCCGCCACCGTCTTGGCGGCGCAGTCCAGCAAGGACTCGGGCTGCAGGTGGGGGCGGGGCCCCGGGGGGGCAGGCAGCCACCGCCGCGCCGCCCCCCGCCCCCGCCACCGGCCGCCCCAGGCGAACCGCGAGGGGTGGTGAGCCCGCGGGCTGGGCCAGGAGCACAGGCGCTTGGCCGGAGAGACTGGCGGCGGCGAGAGCAGCTCCTCTCGCTCCCCTCCTTCCGCCATTGCTGGGGACTGACTGACTGACTGACTGAGGCGCGGCCGCGGCAGGCACCGACTGCGGCGGAGACCCCCGGCCACGGCCACGCGCCCCCGCGCAAGCGCCCAGCTGCGACGCCGGGCCTGGGGGGAGGAGGCGGGGGCGAGCGAACCCGCGGGCCGGCCGGGCCCGAGTGGGCTGCCGGGGCCGGGCCGGGCCGGGGCGCGCCCGCCGCGAGGACCGACGGGGGCGGCCTGAAGACTAGTGCAGCGGCGCGCGCGCTGTCCGGGCCGCCGCGGAGCGCGCGAGGAGGGGCGGGGAGCGAGCGCGGGCGACGGCGCGCGCCAGGCGCAGACGACCCAGAACGCGCGCCCCGAGCGCTCGCGTGGGGCCGACGGCCACCTAGGGGGCGAGGAGCGCCGGGCACCCTCGCCAGTTCGCACCCCACCCCACCCGCCGCGCCCGGCCAGGGAGGGGGTACGCTGTGTGGCCAAGGCAAATGGTCGGGCCGCGACGGCGTCCGAGGAGCCGCCTCCGTGAAGTTCAAGGCTTGCGGGGCGCGGGAAGAAAGAAAACTCTTCTGTGGTAGAGATAGGAGACTGTCACAGCCGAGCGGAGGATCTGGCAGAAAGATGCTAGGAACATACTAGGAAAAAAATCGGTAAAGTTCAAAGATGAAATCTCTCCTCACCCACTATGATGTAGAACACAGTCGACGGTCCCTCCAGAGCCGGGCAAAGTCGCCCCAGCCCGCTGACTGGACAGCGGGGCGCCGAGAGCTCACCGCCACAGCGGCTGCACCCTCCCAGGGTTCCGGAGGGTTTTAGCAGCCTGCATCCTAGGAAACAAAAACACTTTGTGTGGCTTTAGATAAAATTCTCAGATTCCCTGTCCCCAATCTAAATTAGGTCTTCCGTTTTTTTTTCTTACTTGGCTCAGTCCTTCTACACCTTCATATTATTTATAACAAGTTGTACGCACATTTTTACATATTTGTATAATGTCAGACTGCCCAACTGACTATCAAGTCCATCGGAGCGAGGACCTCTTTTTCTATTCTAGTCTATTCCTTCACTATAATTTATCTTCTGTCTCTGCAGGGATTTTTCTTGGAATTACATTAAATTTATAGATTAATTTGGGGGGCAACTAAGATCTTTACAGCCCTA
Source organism: Plecotus auritus (assembly GCF_963455305.1). Lineage (NCBI taxonomy): Eukaryota > Metazoa > Chordata > Mammalia > Chiroptera > Vespertilionidae > Plecotus > Plecotus auritus. Next base: position 28,249,165 of record NC_137771.1, on the reverse strand, counting down.
GCTGGTTTGGCTCAGTGGATAGAGCGTTGGCCTGCCATCTGAAGGGTCCCGGGTTTGATTCCAGTCAAGGGCACATGGCCGGGGTTGCAGGCTTGGTCCCTAGTGTGGGGTGTGCAGGAGGCAGCTGATCAATGATTCTCTCTCATCACTGATGTTTCTCTCTCTCTCTCTCCCTCTCCCTTCCTCTCTGAAATCAATTAAAAAAATATTTTTTTTTAAAAAGATCTTTATAAATGAGTCTTCATAAATATAGTATATCTCTTCATTTACATGGGTCTTATTGATCAATCTTTTTAGATCTAAATATTTTGTTAACATTTATTTTGTGATCCTAGTGATTGCTAGATCTTTTCCAAAATACCATTAAACAAGAAACAATCTGGCCCTGGCTGGATGGTTCAGTTGGTTGGAGCGTCATCCACGTTTCACCCCCAGTCAGGGCACAAGTTGGGGTCAACCAATGAATGCATGAGTGGGTGAATCAGCCAATCAATGCTTTTCTCTCTCTCTCTCCCTCTCTCTCTAAAAAAATAAAAGAACAAACAAGAAACAATCTCACCTCTGATAGTTTAACATCTAGTTAGCGAGATAAGATGAAACATGAAAAATTAAATAACAGTAAAAGACCTAGAATAATAATTTTTAAAAAAGCAATAGCTTCAGAGATTGTCAAGGTGACTTGAAAAAGCAGTAATTATTTGGGGAATTAGAAGAAAGATCCCTTTTAGACGAAATTATGAGAGGAAACTATTGTATTGTCTTTTTGTTGTTGTTAATCCTCACCTGAGGATATTTTTCTCCATTGATTTTTAGAGAGTGGAAAGGAGAGGGAGAGACAGAGAGAGAAACATCGATGAGAGAAGATACACATCGATTGATTGCCTCTTGCGCGACACCCGACCAGGG